>NW_027070527.1:17211-64066 GCF_002906115.3 Quercus suber | reverse complement strand
TCTGGCCTATTTCCCATGTTCACACCATTCCTCTTGAGAGGTGTGTTTTTCTGTACGCTCTTGTTACTGATGCTCCTATTAGTTTTCCCCATCTTTTTCTTCGTTCTTTGAACGAAGTTTATAGGAGTTCTCTTACTGCTCATGCTCTTGTTCATCCTATTTTCATTCATAAGATTCTTCTCTATCTTGGTCTTAGTGACTTTCCTTCCTCTGAGCCCATCCATGTGATTGGTCCTTTAGGTGCGTCTTTTCTTAGACAGAGGGCCGCTCATCTTCGAGCTGGTTCTAAACACCCTAGATCTGAGCCCTCTAGTAGCGCTCCTCCTCCTTATTCTTCTGCAGGTATGGCTGGTGAGGATATTCCTATTCCTGTTGGTGATGATGCTGCTGCTGCTGATGTTCCTCCACCTCCTTCGGCCGACTTTGATGTTCGTCGTACTTTGGAGACTGTCATGACTGTTCAGCAGGCTCATGGTCAGATTTTGGTGGACTTGCTGGATGAGATGCGTGCTCTCCGAGCTGATCTTGCGCGTCTTCATTCACCCTCACCACCTCCTTTTGATGGCGACTTGTGATTGCCCTTTGGCATTCCGTCACAAAAAGGGGGAGTGGAGTTTTGACTTGTAGTAGAGTTTTTGTAGTTAGGGGGAGATTTTTTTTAGAGGAGCTTGTGGAGTTTTAGATTGTATCTATGTGCTTCACTTTGTATATCATTTTTGGGGATATTCATGTTAGGGGGAGTAACATTGATTGATATACATGATATTTTTTATTGATTCTTGTTGCTTTATGATTCACTGCGTATTGATTTATATTTATGACTTGTTCATTTTTATATGTCTTTATTTTGTATTGTGTGGATCTTACAAGAATGTTATACCTGTTGTTTTACTCTTTACTGTCACACATGCGTTTATGCGTTTGTTGAGTATTTCAGGATTATACAGGTTGATTCAACTAAGCTGCTGTCTACACTTGCAACTATGGATAGTAGTTAGGCTGAATTGAATTTTATGAGCATTATCTTTGTAAAGGGCTTTTTATTTGTAAAACTTTAAGCTGTTAATTAGGGTTTTGTCACGGATTGCCAAAGGGGGAGTTTGTTAGGTTCTAAGGTCTTAGGATTTTATGTATTTAGAACTCTAATTTGTAATGTTGGCAAACCATGATCAAAACATTGTATTTAGTCTTATTTAGACTTGCTCAAAGTTGGTTTAATATTGTAAAGTTGGAATCGAGTGGCTGCAGAAGTACTTGGGACTCTCGGCCTGGCTCGATCGATCGAAGAATAGACTCGATCGATCAAAATCGCACAGGTTGAATTTTCTGCAGAATTTCCAACTCAGCCCTACTTCATTAAACGTTTAGGGTTTTATGTTTTTACCCTAGGTATATAAATAAAACCCTAGCCACGTTTTTAAGGTTTTCCATATTGTATTGTTGCTCATACATTGCTGTTTTGTGTGAATCTCGTGTGAGATCTTTGAGGAGCTTTCCTTTACACAAAACTTAGGGTTTTCATGGTGGAGATTATTTCAACATCTTGAAGATCATTACTGTTGCAACCATTGGAACTTAAAAGAAAAGCAAGCGGGGAGCTTGTAGCTGATTGAGGAATTCAAGAAAGAAGTAGTCCGTGGATTCGGAGCCTGCGCGTGGTCGTGTCAGGAAGTTCTACTGGTGGGTAGCATTAGGAAGTCGAGCGGGGAGCTTGTAGTCCTTTTGTACGAACTTCAATTCTTTCATAGTGAGTTCAGGTTAGCCTTGAGGATCGGTGGGTCAAATCCTCTCCAGGTTTTACTTTTTTTTTTTTTTTGTGCTTTGAGTTATGTTTAGTATCTATGCTTTGTTGTTCTCATTGCATCGTGTTTGTGTGTTAGGCTTGCATACATCCTTATGCTATTGTGCTTCATTGAATGCATATTTGGATGATCACTTACTTTGCTATATGATCATTGTAGTCATTTTTATATGATTGTTTTGGTGTATGATTAAGTTGCTCACATGTTTTATATCATGTTTACTTGATCACAATTTACTCGTTACATTATATTTGTCCTTATATTACTTGCTCTACCTTGAGGGTCTAATGTGTTTTGTGCAAGTGTTTCAGGTTACAGGTATATATGTTCTAAGTTCATCATAACTCCTATGATTCATGATTGGGGGAGTGATATAATAAGGGGAGAAAGAGAGAAAGAGCTTTGTGTTATATTGACTCTGCTTTTGCTTTGCTCATAGTTCATGATTATGCTTAGCTATTTAAAATACTTCATGTTTGTACCCATGCTTTGTAGCTTAGTACTTGTTGTTAAATGTTATGCATTTTCTTTAAGTACATCACTCTTGTGCCCCTATTGGATTTTTATCCTTGATGCAATTACCTTGAGTTTTTGTATCGATTGAGTGTTGGACATGCAAATGATACTTTGCATTGAGCTTATTAACTTGCATGTTTGGATGTTCATTCCTTATGTGAATGAGCATTGTGATCACTATTTATAGTGATTGTTTATTTTTTGGTCAAGCCATGCTTTATTGCTTTAATCTATATTGCTTGATCATATTGTACTTGCTCCATATGCATTACAAGTTTTCTGCATACAATGATCATGTGGTGTTGTTGTGTTTCAGGAGGTACTTGTTTTTATGGTTCAAGAGCTTCATAGATTCTAGAGTTTGGTGTTAGTGAGTTATGTTTAACTATTCCCAACTCATATGTTAAGTCTAGAGTTTGTTTTAAGGTTTTGTCATGGAATAGCTAAAGGGGGAGATTGTAAGGTTGAATTTTATCAACCATTTTGTTGGCTTTATTCCATGCCAATTGGTTTGTAATTCAGCATTTAGAAACCCTGTATTTAGGTGAGAATCATGTAAAGGTAATGTGTGAGAGAGTGTGAAAAAAAGCTCAAAAGTGTGCAACTCAACAATGCCTCGCGACTGGATCTCGTGACTTGCAAGTCGCCAAAAAGGCACACATGTGAAGCATGCAGAGGAGCTAAAGAGTCACACCAGTTGTTGTACTACATGAAAAAACTTCCAGCTAGCCAGGCCGTTAGCTCATGACTTAGATTTGCAACTCAGTTAAGTTGCAAGGCCAAGTCGCCAGACTACTCTATTTAGGAAAAACTGACATTTCGCATTCCAAACACACATTAGTATAAATACCCCTTATACCTACGAAACGTAGAGAGCTTCTAGAGAGAACTTTGAGAGAAAAATCCTAGAGAAAAACAAGATTGACTCATCCACAATCTTCATCCTTTGATTCTCCAAAATTCCTCTACTCTCACCCTCTCCATTGATACATCCTTGAGAGGTACATTAACCAAATCCTTTTCTCACCATACCTATTCTGTGAGAAAGTTATTTGGTACTTGGGAAGCAATTAGGAAGGGACCAATTGATATTGGTTAATGCTATGGGCTATAGCGGGATTAGGTAAGCTAGAGAAGACAAAGGTTCGGCGTAACCTCATTGGAGCAAGAAGCTTGGAGGGCTTAGGTACACTGGGTAGATTAGGCTTTGAGGGTTTTTAGCTGTTCATGTATCCCAACTTCATTCTCTATTGGATTATTGACCGCTTGGAGGGCGGCGGAAAGGTTTTAGGCCAAGGACTTCGGTTTCCTCTTCGATAACACATCGTTGTGTTGTCTTTGTGTTTGCATCTCTCTTCCCTTAATCTTTGCCATTTAATTTCTGTTGTGGTTGTAATTTAATTTGGTTTAGATTGTTTTATCAATTTTGTTTTATCTTATTTTCATATTCCGCACATACATTGTTTGATAATAAGCTTGAATTGGTAATTTATAATTCGGGGGTTTAAACGTTCAAGATGTTTTACACACTATTTGAACATTCAGGTGTATTGAACCTAAGTTTCAAGTTCACCAACAAGCAGATTTGCCTATGGGTGAAAGTTTAACATTTGAATAAACCTTAAGAAACTTCTCTTTAGAACTCTCCAATATACAGAGGTCTCGTAGAAGATCATGGATATGACATGTTTTCACTCCTCCATCCAGCCATTTCATTGCCACTTGAATCAAGCTTCGATCTATGAATTTCTCTAAGTAGTCTTCAGCAACATCCTTTGTATTTTTGTTCCTGATTTGTTGTACGAATCCCTCAACTATCCAAAGTCAGATTAGTTGCCTCACTAGTATCTCAAAGTGAGATGGGTAGATACCAAAATATAGAAAGCATGGTTTCAACCATTGGGGTAATTGATTGTAGCTTAGAGCAAATATGTTTATCAAACTTGATCAATCCTCAATCAGATACGAATTGACACTGTCGATATATTTTGACCATGTTCGATGTGTTTTCTCCTCATTTACCAAAAGACCTCCCAATACCACAATAGCAAGTGGTATTTCATGGCAACTTTTCACAAGTTGCCTCCCTAGAGTTTCTAGTTCTAGAGGACATGTACCTCCCCTAAACACCTTTTTAGAGAAGAGCTCCCAACTTTTATCTTTATGAAGAATTGGGAGTTAATAAGGGGGAATAGGGGGAACACTATTATTAACAGTAATTGCATGTATTGCTACATCTTTTACTCAGCTAGTGATCAATATTCTACTCTCATTTGAGTTATTTGGAAAGATAGTACTTACCATGTTCAATACGTCAGTTTCCTAGATGTCATTTTTTTTTTTTTTCATTAGCATTCATTTATAGGAAATAAAAACTTAATAGATATTGTTAATAAGTACATATGCCAAAACAATTTTATTAGTTTTTTTTTTTAATTACTAGTTTGTAAGTTTATTATTACACACCTCATTTAAAAAAAAAATGAATACTTCAAATGTAAAAGTTAAAAAAAATGACACCTCGTATAGAGCACATAGTTCAATAAGAGGTAGAAAGGTGTATAAGAAAAAAAGATCTTTGTAATATGATTTGGTGGGATGCGTCATTGATTTTGATGTTGGAGTTGAAAGATTCCCTATACACACCTTTCATTGCCACCATACATGATCAAACATTTGAACATTAAAGTCAATTTAAATTTATAATAAAATTTGTAATATGATCAAAGTGAGGCTTTCTTCCTTTTTTTCTCCATACAGTTTGGAGTCTAAAGAAAATTTGCTTGCCTAGCCTCTGCTCCGTTGTCCAAAACAATTGATTGAATGAAATAATTATGCCTATCCTTCATAATACTTAATAGAAACCATCAGTCTCAAAAATACTTTATACTCTACTGATTGTGATATGCCATGTGTTTTATTTATTTTAAATTTTAGTTATTTTATTGGTAAAATAAAATGAATACATCATAACAAATTATGATTAGTGAAGTATAAAATGGAATAGAAATAGTAGTTTTGTATTCCATAACACCACCATAGGTAATAAAGACAAACACAAATTATCTTTCAATTCTTGCCATTTATTTATAAGAAAGGAAAATGATCCATGATCGCAAAAGCCAAAACATACATGCTAATTGGCCACCATTTATTTCAAAGTACTTAGCAATATATATATATATATATGTGGGAGAGGCTTTTGTCTAGCGACCAGTTCCATTGGACACACTAGGATATAGATACATGTCCAAAATTGGACACGAGTTCACATTTCATCCTGTCCAATGAAACTGGTCACTGGACACAAGCCCAGCTTTATATATATATATTACATAAAAGCAACTATTCCTATTAAGATTATATTTGGAATGGAGTGAGACGAGGGAGAGAAGAAAGAGAGGGGAAGAGTGCTGACATATACTAATATTTTAAAACAATTTGATTGGCACAAGGTTCAAAGCTGTTTTCTTACTGGTAGAAAGGCTAAGACCAGCTTCCTCTTCCATGTTGATATCTTCCTCTTTCATCCCATCAGGTAATTTCCAATTGAAACAATATAAAAGATTTGCAAGTGCAAGCTCAATTGTTGTTGTTGCCATATATATCCCAGGACAACCTCTTCGACCAGATCCAAAAGTCAATAACTCAAAATTTTGACCTTTATAATCAATGGAGTTATCCATGAACCTTTCTGGGACGAATTCTTCTGGGTTCTCCCAGTATTTAGGATCTCGTCCTATTGCCCAGGCATTAACTTGTACTAACATTTTTGGGTAAATGTCATAACCACTGATCTTAAAGTGTGACATGGTTTCTCTTGAAAGAAGTAGAGTTATTGGAGGATGCAATCTAAAAGTTTCTTTAACTATCATCTTTAGATAATGAAGGTGGTCAGTGTCGCTTTCAGTGACTTTCCCTTTATTTCCAATGAAATTTCTAACTTCATCTTGTGCTTTTTTCATCAATCTGGGGTTCTTAGCAAGCTCTGCCATTGCCCATATCATGGTAATTGCACCAGTGTCAACTCCAGCTAAAAATATATTCTGATAAACAAATATAGTATCAGGTAAGTAGATGAACATGGGCTAATTTGATAAGGTAAGTAAAGTTAAAAAAAAAAAAAAAAGGGATTAATAAAAGATTGGCAGCTTACCATGAGGACTGCCTTAATGTTATGTTTTGTGAACTGAGCAGCATCGCCAAACTCAGCTTTCTCCCTTTCAATTCTCAGTAGCACATCGATAATGTCTTCATGCTTTGGTTTTTTCCTCTCAGGATCAAGATGGAGATCAATGACCTGTTGGAATAAAGTATCCAACTCATGAAAGACCCTTTCAAGCCTTTTAAATCTACTAGAGAAAGTGTCTATAATCCGTCCCACGAAGGGAAATAATTCAGATGCATTGTAGCTTCCTATCATGGACACGACCTCATGAACCACTGCTTGAAACCTTTCATTGTCTAAACCACTCCCGTGGAAACTCTTACCAAAACCAATCCTAAAAGTTATACTTGCAGTGAGGGCAAACAGCTTCTCAGAAAGGTCAATAGGGGTTGCAAAAGATGCATAGTGAGATATAGAATCCACAAGCAAAGCAACTTCTTCTTCCCTAATGAACTGATAGGAATGCACCCTCTTCACGGTAAAAAGCTCAAGAAAACATATTTTCCTTATCTCTCTCCAATAATCACCATAAGGTGAAAGAGCTATGTCCCTATAATTGTAGGAAAAAACTTTAGAGCAAGCCAAGGGAGGTCTACTGCAACAAGCAAGATCATGAACTTTTAAGACTTCTCTTGCTGCCTCAGCAGAAGATATTATGACAGTTCTTATGCCACCAAGTTGAAGGAGCATCACAGAGCCATATTTCTTAGAGAGTTGCCACATAGATTGGTGAGGCAACACACCAAGTTGGTGCAATTTACCTATAATAGGGAGCTTAGGAGGGCTTGGTGGAAGGTTCTTTGAACTCCACTCATCCACCGTTTTTTTCATGAGCAACAGAAGAGGGAGAACAAGGAGAAGAGGAAGCCATAAAGATATGGTATCAAGAGCCATTGAAGCTATATCTTTTGTGTCAAGTTAGTAAATATCCACTAAAATTGTTCACCTATAAATAGCCCGAGATACCAAATTGAACCCAAAAAAAATCTGTAAGTTTTTTGTCCCCATTAGGCTGTACAATATACTTAAAAAGGAAAAATATTGCTTCACACTATTTCTTACACTCTGGTATACTACAACATATTTGCATGCGTGATGCACACAATTTTTTCAATTTTTACACTCTAGCTAGTATGCACTGCGTTCACATTTGCATGAGCAGAATATGATTACATTTTTTTTTTGTTGATATCCCCTTTCAAAATGGAGAAATATAATGGTATGTACAGCTGATATACATACAAAATGAATGTGATATATACTAAGTTCTTACATTCTTTGGTTAATGTCTTTGTCTTGTCAGATAAAATTGCATAATTATGTTTCCAATTCCTATGAAAGTTTGGCAAATATACGACATTATTGCACCGCTATAATATACGTATGTCTCTAATCCCAATGAAAGTTTGGCAAATATATGTATGTTTCTAATCCCTATGAAAGTTAGGCAAACCCGAAAAGATAAACCCACACCGCTATACTCCTTTTAAACTCCCACCTATGCATTCAAAATTCCACTCCTATCATATTTTTTTTGGAATGTAGTGGAGTGAGCAAAGAAGACCAACAAGTGATTTTTAAGCTAAACGCTAATTCTAGAGTCTAAAAACAAACCTCAAAAATCAAATAAAAGTTATCAATCACTTTTGTAGGCATCCTACTAGTCCCATTTCCCATACCCCACACTTGTCCGTGTGTGTATATAAATATATATTTGGCAATCATTAACATAACACACTTGTCCATGTGTGTATGTACATATTGCATGCGAGACGACACCCGATAAGACAAGCCCACACTGCTGTGCTCCTTTTAACAAACCACCTATACTTTCAAAATTCCACTCTTATCATCTTTTTCCTGAAATGTGGTGGAGTAAGCAAAGAAGGCCAGTAAGTGAATTTTAAGCAAAACGTTAATTCTAGAGTCTAAAAACCGACCCCAAAAATCAAGTTATACTTATCAACCACTTTCATAGGCATGTTACTAGTCTCATTTCTCATGCCCCACACTTGTCCGCGTGCATATATATATACATATTTGGCAATTGTTAACATAACACACTTGTCTATGTGTGTATATACATCTTGCATGCGAGATGACACCCAATAAGATAAGCCCACACCGCTATACTCCTTTTCACATCCCACCTATGCTTTCAAAATTCCACTCATATCATCTTTTTTCCGAAATGTGGTGAAGTAAGCAAAGAAGGCCAGTAAGTGAATTTTAAGCTAAACGTTAATTCTAGAGTCTAAAAACCAACCACAAAAATCAAATTATATTTATCAATCACTTTCGTAGGCATGTTACTAGTCCCATTTCCCAGCCCCACACTTGTCCATGTGTGTAT
The DNA here is from genome assembly GCF_002906115.3 of Quercus suber. Classification (NCBI taxonomy): domain Eukaryota; kingdom Viridiplantae; phylum Streptophyta; class Magnoliopsida; order Fagales; family Fagaceae; genus Quercus; species Quercus suber. The sequence continues at coordinate 55,227 of NW_027070527.1, read as the reverse complement.
ATATATACATATTTGGCAATCATTAACATAACACACTTGTCCGTGTGTATATACATATTGCATGCGAGAAACAACCCGATAAGACAAGCCCACATAGCTATACTCCTTTTAACATCCCACCTATACTTTCAAAATTCCACTCTTATCACATATTTTCCGGAATGTGATGGAGTGACAAAGAAGATAGTAAGTGAATTTTAAGATAAATGTTAATTCTAGAGTATAAAAACTGACCTCAAAAATTAAATTATATTTATCAATCACTTTCGGAGGCATGTTTTTTGTCCCATTTCCCATGCACCACACTTGTTCGTGCGTGTATATATACATATTTGGTAATAATTAACAAAACACACTTGTCTGTGCGCGTATACATATTGCATGCGAGACAACACCTGAAAAGATAAGTCTACACCGCATCACTCCTTTTAACATCCCACCAATGCTTTCAAAATTCCACTCATATCATCTTTTTTCCGGAATGTGGTGGAGTGAGCAAAGAAGACCAGTAATGGAATTTTAAGCCAAAATTTAATTCTAGAGTCTAAAAACTGACCTAAAAAATCAAATTATACTTATCAATCACTTTCACAGGCATGTTACTAGTCCCATTTCCCATGCCCTACAGTTGTCCATGTGTGTGTAAATATACATATTTGGCAATCGTCAACATAACACACTTGTCCGTGTGGGTATATACGCATTGCATGCGAGACGACACCCGATAAGATAAGCACACACCGCTATACTCCTTTTAACATCCCACCTACGCTTTCAAAATTCCACTTTTATCATATTTTTTCCGAAATGTGGTGGAAAAGAAAAGAAGGCCAGCAAGTGAATTTTAAGCAAAACGTTAATTATATAGTGTAAAACCCGACCTTAAAAATCAAATTATACTTATCAATAACTTTCGTAGGCATGTTAGCAGTCCCATTTCCCATGCCCCACACTTGTCCATGTGTGTGTATATATATATATATATATATTTGGCAATCATTAACACAACACACTTGTCCGTGTGTGTATATACATATCGCACGCGAGACAACACACAATAAGATAAGCCTACACCGCTATACTCCTTTTAACATCCCACCTATGCTTTCAAAATTCCACTCATATCATCATTTTTCTGGAATGTGGTGGAGTGGGCAAAGAAGACAAGTAGGTGAATTTTAAGCCAAACTTTAATTCTAGAGTCCAAAAACCGACCTCAAAAATCAAATTATTCTTATCAATCACTTTCACAGGCATGTTACTATTCCCATTTCCCATGCCCCACACTTGTCCGTGTGTCGATAAATATACATATTTGGCAATCGTTAACATAACACACTTGTCCGTGTGTGTATATCCGCATTGCATGCGAGACGACACCCGATAAGATAAACCCACACCACTATACCCCTTTTCACAACCCACCTATACTTTCAAAATTCCACTTTTATCATCTTTTTTCTGAAATGTGGTGGAGCAAGTAAAGAAGGCCAGTAAGTGAATTTTAAGCAAAACGTTAATTATATAGTGTAAAACCCGACCTCAAAAATCAAATTATACTTATCAATCACTTTCACAGGCATGTTACTAGTCCCATTTCCCATGCCCTACGGTTGTCCATGTGTGTGTAAATATAAATATTTGGCAATCGTTAACATAACACACTTGTCCGTTTGTGTATATACGCATTGCATGCGAGACGACACCCAATAAGATAAGCCCACACCGCTATACTCCTTTTAACATCCCACCTATGCTTTCAAAATTCCACTCATATCATCATTTTTCTGGAATGTGGTGGAGTGAGCAAAGAAGATCAGTAGGTGAATTTTAAGCCAAACTTTAATTCTAGAGTCCAAAAACCGACCTCAAAAATCAAATTATTCTTATCAATCACTTTCACAGGCATGTTACTATTCCCATTTCCCATGCCCCACACTTGTCCGTGTGTGGATAAACATACATATTTGGCAATCATTAACATAACACACTTGTCCGTGCATGTACATACGCATTGCATGCGAGGCGACACCCGATAAGATAAGCCCACACCGCTATACTCCTTTTAACATACCACCTATGCTTTCAAAATTCCACTCTTATCATCTTTTTCCTGAAATGTGGTGGAGTAAGCAAAGAAGGCCAGTAAGTGAATTTTAAGCAAAACGTTAATTCTAGAGTCTAAAAACCGACCCCAAAAATCAAATTATACTTATCAACCACTTTCATGGGCATGTTACTAGTCTCATTTCCCATGCCCCACACTTGTTTGCGTGCGTATGTATATACATATTTGGCAATCATTAACATAACACACTTGTCTATGTGTGTATATACATCTTGCATGCGAGATGACACCCAATAAGATAAGCCCACACTGCTATACTCCTTTTCACATCCCACCTACGCTTTCAAAATTCCACTCATATCATCTTTTTTCCGAAATGTGGTGAAGTAAGCAAAGAAGGCCGGTAAGTGAATTTTAAGCTAAACGTTAATTCTAGAGTCTAAAAACCAACCGCAAAAATCAAATTATATTTATCAATCACTTTCGTAGGCATGTTACTAGTCCCATTTCCCAGCCCCACAGTTGTCCGTGTGTGTATATATATACATATTTTGCAATCACTTAAATAACACACTTGTCCGTGTGTGTATATACATATTGCATGCAAGAAACAACCCGATAAGACAAGCCCACACAGCTATACTCCTTTTAACATCCCACCTATGCTTTCAAAATTCCACTCTTATCACATATTTTCCGGAATGTGATGGAGTGACAAAGAAGATAGTAAGTGAATTTTAAGATAAATGTTAAATCTAGAGTATAAAAACTGACCTCAAAAATTAAATTATATTTATCAATCACTTTCGGAGGCATGTTTTTTGTCCCATTTCCCATGCACCACACTTGTTCGTGCGTGTATATATACATATTTGGTAATAATTAACAAAACACACTTGTCCGTACGTGTATACATATTGCATGCGAGACAACACCTGAAAAGATAGGTCTACACCGCATCACTCCTTTTAACATCCCACCAATGCTTTCAAAATTCCACTCATATCATCTTTTTTTCCGGAATGTGGTGGAGTAAGCAAAGAAGACCAGTAACAGAATTTTAAGCCAAAATTTAATTCTATAGTCGAAAAATTGACCTAAAAAATCAAATTATACTTATCAATCACTTTCACAGGCATGTTACTAGTCCCATTTCCCATGCCCTATAGTTGTCCATGTGTCTGTAAATATACATATTTGGCAATCGTCAACATAACACACTTGTCTGTGTGGGTATATACGCATTGCATGCAAGACAACACCCGATAAGATAAGCACACACCGCTATACTCCTTTTAACATCCCACCTATGCTTTCAAAATTCCACTTTTATCATCTTTTTTCCGAAATGTGGTGGAGCAAGAAAAGAAGGCCAGTAAGTGAATTTTAAGCAAAACGTTAATTATATAGTGTAAAACCTGACCTCAAAAATCAAATTATACCTATCAATAACTTTCGTAGGCATGTTAGTAGTCCCATTTCCCATGCCCCACACTTGTCCATGTGTGTGTATATATATATATATATATTTGGCAATCATTAACATAACACACTTGTCCGTGTGTGTATATACATATCGCACACAAGACAACACCCAATAAGATAAGCCCACACCGCTATACTCCTTTTAACATCTCACCTATGCTTTCAAAATTCCACTCATATCATCATTTTTCTAGAATGTAGTGGAGTGAGCAAAGAAGACCAGTAGGTGAATTTTAAGCCAAACTTTAATTCTAGAGTCCCAAAACTAACCTCAAAAATCAAATTATTCTTATCAATCACTTTCACAGGCATGTTACTATTCCCATTTCCCATGCCCCACACTTGTCCGTGTGTGGATAAATATACATATTTGGCAATCATTAACATAACACACTTGTCCGTGCATGTACATACGCATTGCATGCGAGACGACACCCAATAAGATAAGCCCACACCGCTATACTCCTTTTAACATCCTACCTATGCTTTCAAAATTCCACTTTTATCATCTTTCTTCGAAATGTGGTGGAGTAAGCAAAAAAGGCCAGTAAGTGAATTTTAAGCAAAACGTTAATTCTAGAGTCTAAAAACCGACCTCAAAAATCAAATTATACTTATCAACCACTTTCGTAGGCATGTTACTAGCCTCATTTCCCATGCCCCACACTTGTCCGCGTGCATATAGATATATACATATTTGGCAATCATTAACATAACACACTTGTCTATGTGTGTATATACATATTGCATGTGAGACGACACCCAGTAAGATAGGCCCACACCGCTATACTCCTTTTAACATCCCACCTATTCTTTCAAAATTACACTCATATCATCTTTTTCCCGAAATGTGGTGGAGTAAGCAAAGAAGGCCAATAAGTGAATTTTAAGCTAAACGTTAATTCTAGAGTCTAAAAACCAACCGTAAAAATCAAATTATATTTATCAATAACTTTCGTAGGCATGTTACTAGCCTCATTTCCCAGCGCCACACTTGTCCGTGTGTGTATATATATACAAATTTGGTAATCATTAACATAACACACTTGTCCTGTATTGCCTGTTTATTTTTTTCACTAATGACACTGGAAAAAAAGCCCAATGTGTATATCTCAAGTATCAACCTCCTATATGTGAGGAGCTTCTTGGCAACATGTAATCCAAGTGTGTGATTTGTGTCCTACACTAGGGTGATGTGGGTGTGAGTCTATTCTTTATCTTTCCTTTTTAGAATCACCACTAACCATTGGGTGTCATTGGTCACCTCTATGTCTAATCCCATTATACCTATTTAAATAAGGATTTTCCTAAAGGTTCCTAAGTTAAAGGGTAAAGCAAATGTCTTGAATAAAAGACATGAACTCGAAAGTTCTATTACGTATAGAAAAGCTGCTAGGCACCCTACAATGTCTATTCTAAGATAATGCATTATTTTGATTTATTCCTAATTTCTATCATTTGAAGTGTGACTCATTTATTAGGCATTTAGATTCAAGGAAACATGTGAAGATGCACGTACATGTGAGCATGTGGAAATGTTTGTGCGTGTGAGAATGGATGGCATGTGAGATGCATGCGCACATGAGGCATGCATAGATGAATTATTTTGTGCAAGAAAACTAACTCGCATAGATGAATTATTCTGTGCATAGATGAATTATTCTGTGCAGAATTGAAAGCTCGGAAATGTGTTGAAAACACAAGAGCTATTTAGACCCCCCCCCAATTAAAGTTATGGCTTGATAGATTTTACACTAACTTACTACAAAGTGCGGAATAGTGTAAATGCGAGCAGATGAACAAATAAGCTACTCTAATCCATAAACTAAGTAACACAGTAGTATAATGGAATATAAAAGAGTAGGGAAGAAGGACGCAAACACGGAAAACACCGAGACGTGTTTTCGAAGAGGAAACTGAAGAACTCGACGAAAAACCTCTCTGCCGCCCTCCAAGCGGAAATCGATCCACTAGACAATCAGTTGGGATACATGGGTTAGCAAGAGACCCTCCAAGCCTAATCTATCCGATGCACCTAAGCCCTCCAAGCTCCTACTCCAACAAGGCTTCTCGGAACCGTGTCTTGTCTAGCACCCCGGATCCCGCAAAAAAGCTCCATGTTGTATCTGCCATTCTAGGCTTCTTCCAATGATTCCCAGCAACACCAAAACATCACACAGCACTCTCAAAGGGTGTGGTAAGTGTTTGGGCTATCAACCTCTCAATGGTGTGGAAATGGAGAGGGAAAGGTTGAGGAGATACCACAAGCAAGTGTATAGAGAAAGGTGGGGATGACAATCTCTAATTCCCAATATGTTTGGCTAGGGTTTTCTCTCTGAAGCATTCCTCAACATTTGTGGGTAATGAGGTTATATATAGGATAGGTATAGAAAGTGTGAGTCAGTCAGTACACGCTGGCAGAACAGATTGCCTCGCGGGTGTCTCACGGGAAGGCCTTACCCGTGAGATACTCGCGAGACACAGCTGTCTCCACCTAGCCTGACTCTTCGCATTCCAGCATGTGCATGGCACATGATTCATTTCACGGGAAGCTAGGTCGCGACATATCCGCGAGAATTCTTCATCCTTCAAATGCTTGAGTCTTCACGCTCTCTCTCTATCACACATCCCTTACAACAAATCCCACACTAGATACAGGGTATGAACGATTGAAAATGATTACAATCAAATTTGGCACGGAATAAAAGCCAACAAAATACATAGTTGTAAATTACAACTTTACAAGAATAACACTAATGAAAAAATTAGTGCTAAGGGGATGGGGATTTGTTGGCTTATTAATGGGCCATGGGCTTAATTGATTTGAAGTGTGACTCATTTATTGGGCATTTGGATTCAAGGAAACATGTGAGGATGTATGTACACATGAGCATGTGAAATTGCATGTGAAAATGTGTGTGCATGTGAGAATGCATGGCATGTGAGATACTAGTTACTAGCATAGCATGTGAGAAAATACGATTAGGCATGCATAGATGAATTATTCTAAGTGCAAGAAATCTACCTCACTTAGTCACTCCATTAGAAGTTTATTACTTAGCGCTGCAAAATAAAACACTAATGAAATGATTGGTGCTTAGGGGATGGGGGATTTGTCAGCTTATTTTGATGGGTCATGGGCTTAACTAATTTAAAGCCATGGGCCAAGCACCATTTGAAAATTATTTTGTGAAAATTGTCCTATTATTTGGAAAATTGATTTGTTTCTTTAGAAAAAGGCTTTTGAAATCCTTTTGAGTTTTTATGTGAAATACCCTCCAAGGGTTTTTAGGAAGCATCACATGATTTTTAGTCAGAAAATATCCTCTAAGGGTTTTAGAAAATTTTTGTTTTCTTTTTCTTTAAAAGTGGTGCAAACATCAAGCCTTTTATTGAGGGATGGAGAACCTTCAATACCACCTATGGAGATGGCATGAAGATACACACACATCCAAGAGGGAAATGACATGAACACAATATATCAAATAAATTGCAATTGGCAATGATGAGATAAACATATTAGCATAATATACATGTGAATTCCAAAGAGAATATCATGCGAATCTAATCAACCAACATGTGAATTTATTGACAAAATTATTGCAAAAGACACTTCATGTCACAACCCAAATCCATAGAATATGAATTTAGAAGCATGACTAACTTGCTGATCTTACATAACTCAATAAGCATAATTAATTTAAACATAATTCAGTAAACTCCAAATAAACAATACTCTTAATAAATCTCTTACAATAACTAAAATCCACAATTTAGAAATAATCTCCAAATATTATAAAATCTAAAGTGGAATAAAAATAACTAAAAATTCTTTAAGGCTTCAAGTATTATTGACATTGCCTAAAAACTCTCATGCTCTACCTTGCACCTTTCGAAGTAATCCAAAGGTTTTGTCTCACAACTAAACTTTAATATGAAAATTGTAATTGATGAGGTGAGCCACACATTCAATAAGCAATTATACACAATACACAACAGAATAGAGTCAAACAAAATACGAGTATTTTGATTCTCAATAAATTCACTAAATGATATCGAATATAATTATTCCAAAACATATAATGAATCACATCTTAAAATCATTCGAAAACAAATACCTATAATTGATCAGAGCACAGTGTCACATATGCACATATCACATATTCTCACATACAATTCTATGAGCGGATACCAACATCTAACCCCTGCTAGTGAGGGATCAACAATTATTCTCACATACAACCCTATGAGCAGGCTTACACATATACTTGATCAATTCTAAAAACACTTATTTTGAGTCACATATCGCAAAAGCAAAGTTTATACAAAATATAATAATTTTCATAATATTAACAATTATTCCAAATAAAGAGGCATATCGAAGATTACAATATTGAATTGAAACATAGATTAAAGGATGCTTGACTCTCTTAGGAAATGAATAAGAATTGAAGAGTTTATATAAATATTTTTACAATTCTTGAGTAAGTTTGAAAACCCAATTTGCTAAAAGAAACGTCTAAAATACCATTTGGAAAATAAGAATATGACTTTTAAATCACTTGGTTTTAAACAACTTAAAGAACAAGAACCTTTTTAGAAAACTTATCTTGAAACTCAGTTCCTTTCTAAAAATAGTTTCATTTAGACACCATCTTTTAAATGAGATTTTTATGTTCAAAACTTTATTTAAAATTCAAAATTTCTCTTTAAAACATTATTTAAAAGTCGAAGTTTCTCTTTAAATGACATAAAAAAATGCATTTTGATAAACTTTAGAAAACGTAAGCTTAAAAACATTACTTTTGAAAACTTTTGACTTCTGAGAACCTATTGAACAAAACTTGTGCATATTATGCATAATTACTTACAGCACTTGAATCACTTTGAAAGTCCAACCGAAACACCCTCCAAAAATATATCCTCCACAAAATATAAAGCTTATCAAATTATACAAACTAACTCACTAAGATTACACTTAGTTTAATTAAATAATAACACTGATGCAGGGCATCTCTACCCAAAAATATGTTTCCTTGAATTTATCAAAACTCATAGGCAGTAGCCAAAACTTTAGGATTTAATATATGTCCTAAACAAAAAGTAAAACCTTGACATGAATTTGGCTCTATAGCCATGACTTTGTTCTAGAATATACACACAGTGGGCAACTAGGATCTAATATCTATAACCCCAAAGAAAAACGTCAAAGCCATCTTAATATATATAACCAATGAAAAATGTTAAAGCCATCCTAATATATATATAATCCCAATCGTTAAAGACATATTCATGTTTAAGATTTGAAATTTCATGATTTTGTTCTAAAATACTAACCATAGGCAACCTAGTGAAATCGTGTATTGACTACTAGCTATTTAATATAATATATATCATCTCCTATTAGACCCAAAGTCCTCAAATTCAACGGATAACCAATATAAATTACAACACTACCATAAACATAAGAGTATAACCATCAAATCTTTATTTCAATAACGCTAATAGACAAACATCTTTCCACTGTAATCAAATTGGCATGACTTAATCTTACCATATTGCCAGAACCATAAATATATCTCAAGATTTATAGACAATATAGTAATATTAAGATGGGGTTCTCACCTTGATTTCATAGCCAAACCTTATGCCCTTAAACAATTTTGCCTCCTTCTTCTCACGCTACCTCTCTCTCTCCCTCTCAAATTTTCTTTGGCATCCACTTTTACTAAGAAACCCTTCTAATGAAAACCCTAATTTATCTTTTACTCTACCTTATATTTTAACACATTAGAGATGTGGGCTTGGTGGGGTAGTGGGCTAGAGTTTAAAGCCCACTTGAACTTCTCTCTTCAGTCTCCAAGAGGCCCATAAAACATCTTCCTCTTTTATTTATTTATTATTTTAACTGCCGCACTAAATTGTATGCACTAAAACATTAATTTTCTCACCTATTTTGGCAACACCACAAAATTTTCTACTCCCATCTTACCATGCACACACATATAGTACCTCAACTCTATATTAATAATGACGATGACAGTGATGATCATAAAATCAAATCGGGGTATTACACTTCATTTATTAATTTTAATGGAAATGAAAAGGAAATTAGAGACCTTGGACAAGGTTTTTGTCCAAACTAGTTTAAAGAGAAATATTATAATCTCATCATATATCTTTTTATTAAATGTGAATTTTGAAAATCTAACTAGTGGATTACATGTTCTTTATGTTCTTAACATGCATATTAAATTTCGTTCAAATCAGATGTTATTTACTATTCGATCTATAAACTTATGTCTTGTGCATAATGTTTTACCAAAAACTTGAAATTTAACTATTTCATTGATGACATTGTTATTGATCTTTAATCTTCTTGAAATTTTGCAAGCATGGAGAATATATTAAGAACATGCAATCTAACAATTAGATTTTCAAAAATCACATGCAGTAAAATGATATATAAAGGGTTTAAATAGTTTCTCTTAGTTTGGAGAGAAGGTTTTCATTAACTTAGGGGCCAAAATGCAATTTATGAAGGTTTGGGGGCCAAAGTGTTATGTTGTGGAAAGTTTATGTGAATCAGCTGGTTGTTTGTTTTTGGGTATAAGGTTAAGTGGGCTTGAGAAAAATTATTGGGCCGATTGGGCTGAGATTTTAAAGAGTGGAGATTTGTTGATTTCAGATTGGGCTAGAATTTAAGCTAGGTTTATTACTTTATTTTCTGGGCTTGACATGCAAGTTTCAGACTAGGCCATAAGCTTAGACCAAGGGAGTTTAGCTGCTGGGCTAGTCCTAAGGTTTGAGTTCAGACTTGGCTGGCACAGGTTGGACCTCATCAAATGGGTCAAGCAAGACCCGACCCAATCCTCCCTTTCTTCACCAAATCGGTCTTTCCCTCTCTCTATTTTTCTTTCTAGTACATGCCCAAACCCATATCGGACCTCCATGGTCGAAACTCACTGAGTTCAAACAACCACCGAGGTGATTCTCCCAACCAAACTTGATCTGTCCCTCTAATCCGAGGCTTAAAGAAGGTCTAAGAGGCATGTGGATTTCTTTTTGTGAATAGAGGTTTATGGGTTGAATGTTTGGCTACTGTGGTTTTTTGTTTTTGCATGAATGGTTTTGAAATTTATTGTGTTTGGTGTTTTGTTGTGAAAATCTAGTGTCTCGATGAGTGAGAATAATACAGAACTCAAATGTGTGTGGGTTTGTGTATTGAATATAGATTGTGGAAAAATGGTACTGTCAGTTTGGCTGAGAAGGATTACAGAAATGGGACAGGCTTAGGTCCAGTGTTTTGTAGTACTGGACCCGTTGAGATGATGACTTATGTCCATTTTTAAACATGTGTCACCATCTGACCGGGTCCAATGCACTAGATGCACTGGACCTAAACCAAGTCCTATAGAAATCACCATAAGCTGGATGCAATATATATTCTTGAAATCGAGGCCCTTGGACAATAATTTAAGCATGTTTCATATTGTTTTGGATAATGGCATTAGAGTATACAATTCTATCATGCTAGGCATGCCATAACAACCAAACACTAGTAAAGTTTTCACCTAAGTTTTCACCTTATTAAGATATAAGAACTTCTTACAAAGTTATTATCCCAAATGAAAATTATCCTAAATGTTTTTGACTAAAAGGTACTGTAAGTTAAATTATAAGACTCTTTAGATTTTCAAATTAATATTATCAAATTAAATCCAAAAATAACTTCAATAATTCAATTGTGAAAAACAATATCCAAGAAAATAAAATTTTAAAATCTCATGCACAAAAAAACTAAATAATAGAAAAACCAAATCTTTTTCCAAAAAGCATGATCTCGATTTCAAGTGCATTCATCTGAGATAGATTTGTGTTTGAAATGGGTTGAACTAAGACAGATTGCAAAACCTAAGGATCTTTATCGAGTTTTTACCTAGTTGGATCAACCCTATATGACCCGTTTATTTTTTTCACATACTAAAAACTTAAGCAAATAAAAAAGAAACTAGAGAATATTGAAAGTTCAAATAGTGTGTAAAACACCTATGAACCTTTGGACCCCCAAATTAAAATTACCAACACAAGCTTATAATCAAACAATATATGTGCGAAAAATGAAATATAAGCTATGACCAAAAAGATAACACACTCTAAACCATAATTAATAACCAACACAGCAGTTTAAAGGTAAAGAGAAAGGGAAGAAGGATGCAAACACAAAGATAATACGACGATGTGTTATCGAATAGGAAACCGAAGTACTCGGCGAAAAACCTCTCCACCGGCCTCCAAGCGGTCAATAATCCACTAGAGAATAAAGTTGGGATACATGAGTAGCAGAAGACCTTCCAAGCTTAATCTACCCAGTGCACCTAAGCCCTCCAAGCTTCTGGCTCCAACAGGGTTACGTTGAACCTTGTCTTCTCTAGCTTACCGGATCCCGCAATAGCCCATTGCATCAACCAAAATGAATTGGTCCCTTCTGAACTGCTTCCCAAGCACCAAAATACCACCTCACTGATATGGATATGGTGAGATAAGGATTTGGCTAAATGTACCTTTCAAGGATATGACTATGGAGAGGGTGCGAGTAGAGGAATTTGGAGAATCAAAGGATGAAGATTGTGGATGAGTCAATCTTGTTTTTCTCTAGAGTTTCTCTCTTAAAATTCTCTCTAGAAGCTCTCTACATTTCGTGGGTATAAGGGTATATATAGTAAGGTACATGAGGAATGCGAAAAGTCATTTTGCAACAAACAGGGCATTTTGGCTATTCCGTGACAAAACCCTAAAACAGATTCTAGACTTAACATGTGAGTTGGGAATAGTTGCCAAAACTCACTCATATCCTAATTCTAGAAACAGTGAAGCTCTTGAACCATACGAACAAGTCTTTCCTGAAAACAACAACACAAGACGATCATTGTAAGCAGAAATCTTGAAATGCATATGGAGCAAGCACAATGCGATCAAGTAGTAAAGATTAAAGCACTAAAGTGTGACTTGACCAAACAAGAACAATCACTATAAATAGTGATCACAATGATCATTCACACAAGGAATGAACATCTGGACATGCAAGCTAATAAGCTCAATGCAAAGTATCATTTGCATGTCCAACACTTAACTGATACAAAAATACAAGGTAATTGCATCAAGGATAAAAATCCAACAAGGCCACAAGAGTGAAGTACTAAAGAAAATGCATAACATTAACTAAAAGTACTGAGCTACAAAGCAAAGGTACAAATCAAAAGTACTGAATAGAAACTGAAATAATTAAACCAATGTACCAATAGTTTTAAACATAACACAATGTAACTACTAAGAGTTATAAAAACTATAAACAACAAAGACCATACAAAAAACCTTAAACAGCATAAGTTAGGAATGCTAAAAGTTTCTCCCCCTCAAAATGATGCTCCCCCTCAAGAGCTACTCCTATTCCATATATCCCCCTTTTTGACCGGAATGGCCAAAGAGGTACTGCTATGTAGTGAAACTGTCAAACTTTGCTGAAAGCAAATTCAGTTGTTCTTAGATATTAGTTAGCCTGTCAAATTGCTCATTTTGGACATCTTGCAACTCGTCAATCCTCTCCAGGATGATCTGAAATGCATCTGGAGGTACTGCAGAAGATGATGATTCTTGGATTCTTTTACCATGGCTTCCTGAGCTTGAGGGTTATGCTTCTACTTCTGTCTCAGTGTCCATAGCTTCTCCTTGTATTGGATCACCCTCCTCTTCATCACCCGGAAGACGAACTTTGATCCATGCAATTGTCAAAGCATTGATAACTGGAGGAGTAGGCATGAGACTGATGTCTTAGGGAATTTCCACACCTTTTGCTCGAAAGAGCCTCATAAGTAGACTAGGGAGAACCAGCTTTGCCCTTGAAGTTGTCCTTGTTTCATCAATAATGATGCAGAAAGCATGAGCACTAATATCAATGAAAGTGTTCTCCCGAAACTCCATGAGAAAAATGGCTCTAGCATTACTGATGGTGGTCATCTTCTTCACCAGGTATAGGTTGAACATCATAATGTATGTGAGACATCGAAGATTTGGTGGAAAAGTAGTTGTGTTGAGGTATCTTCCCTCTCTAACACCACCAATATGAGATTGAACAGTCTCTATAGAGAGCATTCTGTCCTTGTAATGAGTGAAGTCATGCTCTAAATCCTCAATGTTGAACTCATGACCTCTAATCCAATAGTTTATTTCATCATCCCTTAAAATGGCATTGGCATAGAATTCTCGGATCAAAGGTTCACATACCCTGGGAGATCACCAAGGAGCTTTTCCCAACCTTTATCTTAAAAGCATCCTGGGATAAAGTAATCCTTCAAATCATTCAAATCCACAAATCGCTCTGGGATGATTGAAGCCTTTGTGTAGAACTGATTGTATCTTTCAAAATGTTGGAAAGAGCGAAACCGAGTATTGTCCATTTTCTTCCTTTTGTCAGCACGATGTACAATGGTCTTTTTCTTTGGAGTCATCTGCAAAAACATAGCAACAAAGACCACAACACAGGGCACAACATATGGAAACACCAAAGATTAGTAACAGGTTAGTAGCAAGAAAATGGAGTAAGGATAATGCCAAAGATTAAGCTAAAGCATAGTTTAATAGCAGCAAGACATGAGAGAACACATAGCATCAAGGCACAACAGAGTTTAGGCATTAATTCCTTAAACATATCCAAAAGTGTGTGTGTGCGAACAAAGAACACCATGTAAAACCTAGGGCATATTGCAAAACACATAAATTGAGATGAATTTTACAATCATTGTATTCCATGAACACCCTACAAACATTGTCTACCATGAAAACCACAAAAATACACAAAGATGTCGATGAGGCATTTCCCCATGGGTATGATGTGCACAACACAACACAAACAAGGTATAATCCTCAACAATGAGACACAAACATGAAAATCATGTAATATAAGCATCATACTATCAAAACCAACAAAACCCATTTATCAAACTCAACCAGATATACCCAAACCATATTCGAATATCAAGTTTTCAACAACTAAACAAAACTCAAAATCCAAGAAATCAAAGGTTAAAAACATGAAATACATAGTGAAAATGACAAAACTCATACCTTTTCTTGAAGATTGGTGAAGAGATGATGAAGAAAAATGGAGTTTTTGAGAGTGAACACGGTGAGTTTGGAAGGGGGAGACAATGAACAGTCACAATATGTGAGGGAAAACTAAAAAGTTTTTGAAAACTATCCTGAAAAAGATCTTCAAAGTGCAAAACACACGTTTTTCGCAACTGGATTGAGTTGCGAACTAGTCGCCAGTGTAAGTCGCCAAAAATCCATATGACAAAATTTGAAAAATTTGTCTAAGTATTTTTCACGACTAGAAGGTCCACTCACAAGTCGCCAAACATTCTGAGTAAACCTTGAGATTGGAGCTTCCACTCACGAACTAGTCACCAAACAGAGTCACGAAAATGCCAAATACCTAGATTTTTGAAATTTTTCAAAGTGTTTTTCGTAACTAGGGCCTTGACTCGCCAGAGAATCGCCAAGAGCTTCTAAGTAAGCTCGCGACTGGGGTATGTGACTTGCTTGACCCATGAGGACGAGTTGCCAAAACAGGGTTGCATAATTTTTGAAATTTTTAAAATTTTTCAAAATAAAACACTTTCCAAAAACAATTAAAACGCTCAAAAATATTTTTTTGTTTGATCAACATATAATTGGGCATGTGCAACATATTTAATCAAGTACAATCACACAAATGAATAAGGCATTCATTAAACATAGACATGTGTGATGTGTGTGGGTACCAAAAATGAGATAGTCCTTAGTCTAATGTGAAGGTTCAATGATCAATTCAACCAAGACATATACAATTAGCACGAGGAAAAGTGACATATGTCAATTATAGAAATATGCATATATGACCTCCCACAAAACTTGATTACATAATTTTGAAGCTTTTCATTTGGCTTCATACACATCATATCATTTGATCTTTTTTAATCAATATATCTCATTTTGAGATCGATGCCTGAAATTTGTTATATGTCAATTTGATAAACAAGCCTTTGGCTTTTTGGACATCATTCATTTTCATAAAAGTTGCTTTCCCTTTTTCCTAGTCAAATACTAGTATGTGTGACGACTTTTGCAACTCATTATCTTTTTTCATTTTGAGATTTACATTTGCTAAGCTCTTTAAGCAAAAAAAATAAAAGAGTGGAAAGATATATAGGCACAAGTCTATGCAAGTTTCAAGATCAACAAAACCATTGACTAATCATTCATGACAAGTTTGAAGATCTATTTACAACAGTCACATAGATGTCAAGATTTTTCCCACAATGATATGAGTGCAAAAAGAACAAGCTACGCTCGTAAATAACTATCTCACCACTGTTCACTAGCCAATCATGAACACCTTAGTGCATATCATAAGATTTTGTGCTCAAGAAAGTGTAACACATGCACAAAAAGAACATAAAGTGTAGCCTCGATTTAAATGCTTAAAATTGGTGTGTACATTTTTGGACTTAAAGCTAAATCAAATAAATAAAATTGGTGTGTACATTATCCCGGCTATTTTAATAAGTCTCTGAACAACTAAAATTGGTGTGTACAATATGAGGCAAATTCAAGAAACTTACATGATTGTAAGCTTATGATCTAGGAGATGTGGGAGTTATATGATGTAACTCTTTCGGTGATAGTCTCTTTCAAATTCTATGTGATGAATTTTGTAGACTTTGTGTCTGATTTTTATTCACATATCACCTCACATGTATCTCAAGCTTTTGCTAGTTGCACACACTACACAAGTTACTCTTTGCTAAACTTTGTACATGTTATTGTGTGTGTTTATGATTTGACCAACCAAGTTTGAAAATACTTTAAGTTTTATGCAAAACAGATTTGTTGCTTGAGAATTTAAAGGGAGAATGTTTGAAAAGCTTAATCTTGGGAAAACTGGGTTTAAATTTTGTGTTTTTGAAAAGCATTTCATCTCATACTCATGCATTTTATACATAAAATTCAATGTTTTTGAGGAGAGTCTGCATCAAAATCAGTTGTTTTTCAAATTTTTACAATTTCGATCAATCGAACCTATTCTTCGATCAATCGAAATTGCGATTGAAAATTTAAGTAAGCCTCTGTCTATTTCGATCAATTGAAACTGATTTTCGATCAATCGAAATCGTGAATCAGGTTTTTAAAAATCAGATCTTGACTTTTTCAACTTACCTTTTTCAAAGGTTTTCAAACTTTTCTCTATCTCTCCAATTCGGACTAGACTCCACATAATTTTTTTGTTGTTTTCCTCCGAATTTTTTGCAAGATTTTCCTTTCCCAACACCGGTAAGTCCATTTTACCCTTCCTTTTGCATTTTATTTCATGTTTTCATTCATAAATTCATGCATTTGTTTGGGATTTTCGGACCTATTAAAAATTGGGGTTTTTGATGATTCAAGTCATATTCTCTGAAATTGATCAATGGGTTTTTGTGCTAGGATGTTATAAACTTGATCTTGATGGGTTAATTTGATCGATTTTGTGATTTGTGAGAAATTGGATTTTCTAGGGCTTGAATGTACCCAAATTGGGGATTTTATTCAAATTGAGTTCAATTGGTGAAATTGGCTTGTTGAATTGATGTAATTGATCATTATAATATGTTTTCTAACTTGTGTGATGATCAATTGGTCAAATTTTTTGTAAAACAAACAAGTTGTTTTCAAATTTTTGGGGTTTTTGTTAGAAACTCTATGCTGAAGCCAATTTTGTGAATTTAAACTTAAATTGAATCATAGTTTCACTGCATTAGAGCATGCATCATGACATTTAACTGTTCATGCATCATATAGATTTTTGCTATATTTTTTTGGTGCTAACTTGCAATCTGCCCCTAATTTTTCTTTTTGTTCTTTTTGGTTTTGCTTTGTGTCTTTGTCCTTTTCTTTAGCACCATGCCTAGGAAGACTAGAGCTCATAGAACTCCCTCCACTTCTTCTCAGTCTCCCTCTAGGAGTGAGCAGTTTAAGGATGACAAAAGCAGAGAGACCTTTGATAAGTTGAACAGTAAGAGGAAAATTTAGGCTGAGCGTTCTATTGTGCTAGATGAGTTAGATCCTGCCATTAAGGCAAACTTTGAGAGTAGAGGCTGGTTGTCTTTGTTGGAGATAGATCATCCACCCCCGACCGCCCTGATTAGAGAGTTCTATTCAAACCTCTCTTGCCACATCTATGATTCCAACACCCTTCTTAGGAGTTGGATGCGAGGTGTTGAGTTCACCATTACCCCTAGGGTAGTGACTGATGCTCTTGGGATTCCGGTCGTTAGGCAGCCCGTCTATCCTTATGAGGAGTCTCCCACCCTTAGATGATGTCATGTCATACATCACTAGGTCTTCTATCCAATGGGGTTCTGATCCTCGGATCACGTCCGTTGAGCTCACTGAGACTACCTATCTTTTCCTTAGGATAGCATGTCATTCTTTGTGGCCTATTTCTCATCTCCACACCATCCCTATTGAGCGATGTGTGTTTTTATGTGCCCTTGTTTCTGGTGCTTCTATTTCTTTCCCTCATCTATTTCTTTGTTCTTTGAACGAGATTCATCGAAGTAGCGTTGTTGGTCACGCTCTTGTCTATTCTATTTTCATTCATAGGATTTTGTTATATTTAGGTTTAGATGGTTTCCCCACGTCTAAGCCTGTTCACATTACTGGTCCTATAGGTGCCATTTTTCTTCGTCAGAGGGCTGCTCACTTGAGAGCTAGAGTTCAGTCTTCTGGTGTTGTACCCCCTCCTCCCACTTCTACAGGTGATGCACAGGCTGAGGCGTCTAGTGCTGCTGCTGCTACTAATGTTCCTCCACCAACTACTTTGGATGATTCCGACATTTGACGTACGTTGGATGATGTCTTGACCATTCAGGAAACTCAAGGATAGGTTTTGGTGGACTTGCTCGATGAGGTTCATGCTTTGCGTGCAGAGTTGGCACATTTTACAAGATCTCCTATGCCACCTCCTTTTAGTGATGGATTCTGATTGCCCTTTGGCATTCCGTCACAAAAAGGGGGAGTAGCTTGTAGAGTTTTTATTGATAGGGGGAGTTTTGTTCTTGTTTAGAGCCTATGGTGATTAGATTGTATCTAGGAATTGCACTATGTATTTACATTTTTTTGGCTCTTGGTGTATTTTTGTTGGGCTATTCATGTTAGGGGAGATACATTTATTTTGATTCTTGTTTTACTGCTTATTGACTCTTTTTTTTTTTTTTGAGTTATTCATTGATATATGTCTTTATTTTGTGTTTTGGTGAAATAAAGAATTTACTTTGTTTTACTTGTATCTTCCACATATGCGTTTATGTGTTTGTTAAATATTTCAGGAAATACAAGTTGATTCAATCGTGCTGCTGTCCACACTTGCAACTGATGGATAGTAGTTAGGATTGATTTTGTTGTTCTGAGCTTTTTTTTTTTTTTTTTTTTTTGTAAAGGGCTTTTATTTGTAAACTTTGAGCTTTTAGTTTGTGTTTTGTCACGGATTGCCAAAGGGGGAGTTTGTTAGATTCTAAAGATTTAAGAATTTATGTATTTAGAACTCTAATGTGTAATGTTGGCAAACCATGATCAAAACAGGTTGTTTAGGCTTGCTCAAAGTTGTGTCTTTTATGTGAAGTTAGAATCAAGCTGATGCAGAAGTTACTGTGCATTTCGACCTGACTCGATTGATCGAAGCTGCTCGATCAATCGAAAATCGGGCAGATGCGTTTTTTTTTTTTTTTTTTTTTTTTTTTTTGCATAATTCCAACTCAACCCTAACTCCTAAAACATTTAAGGTTTTATGTTTTTACCCTAGGTATATAAGGCAAACCCTAGCCACGTTTTAGATGTTGCTTATATTTCTGTTTGTGTGAATCTCTTACGAG
The DNA here is from genome assembly GCF_002906115.3 of Quercus suber. Classification (NCBI taxonomy): domain Eukaryota; kingdom Viridiplantae; phylum Streptophyta; class Magnoliopsida; order Fagales; family Fagaceae; genus Quercus; species Quercus suber. The sequence goes on along the minus strand of NW_027070527.1, from coordinate 35,724 downwards.
ATCTGTGAGGAGCTTTCCTTCACACAAGCTTAGGATTATCAAGGAGGAGATTCATTCAAGAACTTGATGATCATTCAGTTGCTGCCATAAGAGCTTAAAGATACACAAGCGGGTGTGCTTGTACTTGCTGAAGAATCCAAGAAAGAAGGAGTCTGTGGTCTCAAAGCTTGCACATGGTCATGTCAATAAGTTTCTACTAGTGGGTAGCAATAGAATGTTAGTGGTCTAAATTCTATTGAAAAACTTCAATTCTTTCTATAGTGGATTCAAGTTTACCTTGAGGATAACTAGGTTAAATCCTTCCCAGGTTTTTTACTGATTTGGTTTTCCTAGGTGATCATATCTTTGTGTTATTTATATTTCTGCTGTTATACATGATATGATTGTTTGATTGTGATAATCTAGATCTGGAATTTGGACTAAGTAATAACTTGGCTTGTTAACTAGGTTAATTCAATTGTGTTTTAAGGGGTCTAAAAACATACAAACGGGTTAACCAAGCCCAAGGGATAAGGTTGACGAAGTTAAAAACTACAAAGAATATGAGTTGATGGTCCTTGAGATGGACGATCCTATATGCTTATGGACTTATCACACCCTTAAAACAAACAAGTCCACCATTAGTCCACAAAGTGGACGAGTTTGTCAAAACGGACGAGACTACAAGCTGACGAATCTATTCAAGGCTTCCAAACACGCAATATATAAAAGATAAAAAACATTGTTTGTAAAATAAATAGAAAACATAGAATAAAATCAGGCAGCAAGAGCATCAGCAAGGTTCCCGTTGTCTTTCTAAGGAGGAGGACTATCAACATTTACAGACATGACTGGAGAAGGATTGGCAGCAGGTTGGGCCAAAACGACGGCGCCATCATCCGTGAGGGGAAGATTAGCTTCAGGAGAGCTGTCACCTTCACCAACAACAACATCTTTAGCCGGCGTCATCAACTCAGGATCATCCATTGTAATTCCAGACAGGTCCAACTCCAAGAAAGCTGACGCGACTTGTTTGAGGCAATCTTCGAACCCAGTTCCATTAAAATCAGCACAAGAGTTAACAAAATCAACGTTTTAAATTTTTGGACAACGTCAGTCCCAGCCATCTCCACCTATTGGCGCAAAGCTGTCACCTCTTCCTAAAGTTTTTCCTTCAGACGCTTCACCTCTTCCAACTTCTCCCTCTTCGACTTCAGCTCACTGTTCAAGTCATGAAGGCCTTCCTTATACTAAGCCTACTGATCCAACAAGTTGGTGTTGTGCTTCCTAACCCGAGTAATGATAGCCTCCTTAGCGATACATCGGTCTTGAAGTGCTTTAACATGCACTGAGGCCTGAAAAGAATGTAGTCATCAATCAAAATGAATCAGAAATAGACAAAAAGAACATAACTTGAGGAAGCAAGCATACCCTACTAAGGTCGAAAAGGGCTGACGCCCCTAAGTCGTCTGTCCCTAATTAATTGCAAGGCTCTATGTCCATCGGCTTTATAAAGGACTCCACTTCCCTGATAGCATAGTCCTTATGAGTCAAAAGGCAATGAGATCCCTCGATGACAGGACCAAAAGAAGTCATCACCCCCTTGCCCGCACCCTGGCTTAGCTTGAGGGGTGATTCTTCTTGGAAGGCACATCCCTTGGAGTGATGGAACCTTTTTAGAAGGACAATTGTCCTTCCCGTCGGGCTTCCTCTTGATGACCTTAGCAACTGTCTTAAGAGCTGACGAGGATGCCCCCTCCTTTTCCTTCGCTTTCCTCTCCTCCTTCTTACAGGCCGTAGTAGCCCTCACCCTCTGCTTAACAGCCTCTATCTCTGCGCAAAATAACTAACGCATCAATAAAGTAGATGGAGTTAGTAAACTGACGGACAAAATAAAGAGTCTACTCACGTCAACAAGAAAATTCATCCAACCTATGAGCCTCAGCCGTGGGCTCTGGACCTCCGCAGTAAAAAATGAAGAGTGTCAAGGGTAATCAAGTCCCTACATTTTCGTTGCTCAAGTGGGACTTCGAGAACCCGATAGATAAATGCCTCCTGCTCGTTAATTATATGTGGACGGACGTAGGCTGGAAAAGAAGTGACAAAACGACAAAATTAGAACACTAATGAAGCAATAAAAAACTAAAGGCTGACAGGGTTAAAAATGAAACAAAAGCCATCAATGCTAAACCTGAGTCTTTAACTATTCCTTAGGTATTATCAAAACCACGAGGCACGGTAACCCACTCTTCTAGACAACATACCCAATCCAACCCCTCAATAAAAAAGTATCTGCTTTTCTAACTCCTGTTGGAATCAAGCATATCAGACACAAGTCTTAAGTCCTTCTTCCTGACGGAAAAATGATAAGTCCCTTTAGATGAAGCAATATGATGGGATCTATAGCAGTAAAAGAACTCGTCAAGGGAAAGCGGATGGTTCCCACCGCTCAGACAACCCACAAAATCTCTACTCCGATAAAAGTCCTCCAAGCATTGAGGGCAATATGGCTGACGGATAACCCCATGAATTCAACCAACTAACAGTGCAAAGCCGTCAATGGTAGCCTTAATCTAGCAGCAAGTACGACGTCATACATGCCGACATCTACGATAAATCCAGTATAGCATTTTTCCTTTTTCCTAGGTAGACGGATTGAAATATGGTCTGGGATCTGGTAACGGGTGCGTAAGTCTTTGAAAATCCTATCAGTCATTTTTGGTAAAAATTTATTGACGGCCCAATCCTCAAGAAGGATGAAGGGACGGTTTCCTCCGGGACTCACTGAAGCCTCTTCATAGGATTCCTCTTCACCCTCATCCTCATCCTCATCTCTGTCACTTTCCCCCTCCCCTTCATCCTCATCTATTACTTCCTCTTCAACTCCCTTGACATAATCTTCCATGTCATCGTTAGGAGATCGGGCTGACGTTTCCCTCTCAGACGACCCTGAAAAGCCGATGGACTCCTAACTTGAACCAAAAACCTCGTCGTAGCCCGCTTCTTCGCGGACTGATGACTATTCACTCGATGTGTCACTTGACATTTGACTACCTACAAGTGACGGATCCATTCTAAGTACCTAAATTGATGACCTCACTAAGAAATTGATCAGCTAGTTCAAAAATGCAAAGAAAAAGAGAAAACTTACATGTGAATGAGCCTTTGGAGAAAGGACGGCCTTAAAAGTGATGGCGTCGACAATCTAACAAATCAACAAGCTGACGAGATCAAAGACGACGAGCTTTCTCTCTCAATGATCAGCAAGGTTGAAATAGAGGAATGAGGGGAAGGATGTGATTTATATATAGGAGGAAAAATGCACTGAAGACGAAGCGACGCCCTCATCCAAAAGCGAACCAACGAGAACGCACCACGTGTCCAAGCATTAAATGAGTGGCAGCTCGAGGAAAAACCCACAAATGATTTTCTCGCTCCCCTAGACCAAAAGATAGTTAACAGCAGAAAACTTAACACCATAACCCGTCAATTTAGAACAATAGGGATATGGAGTAGGGGGCAGCTGATAAGGGCGAAAATAGTGCTTACTTATATCAAGGCATAAGCTAATGTCCACAGGTGAAACCGACAGGTATAAGCTGACGGTTACAGGTAAAACCGTCAGCTTTATTAATAAAAGTTCCTTTAGAAGAAATTGATGGACAGAGATTTGATAAGGATGCTCAAGGGAGTCCGTAAGGCACAACTAAGGGCTGACACCATCAATAAGCTAACGCCGATGGGGCTGAAGGTAGGATAAGCTGACGACCCTAAAGCTGACAGCTCTAATATAAACCTAACTTAGCCACCATGCCTGAATATATAAGAAAATATCTTGTATCCCACGCTTGGTGTTAGTCTCCTACAAGGAAAGGATTCCGCAATATACGCTCATAAGGATTCCTATAAGGAAAGGACTTCTAGCTCAAGGAAGAAAGGTCAATCCTCTACTACAATAAAAGATCCAATACCCTCACAAACCAAGGTACGCATAATTAACCCCTCTCTAGCATTCTAAAGTTGTGAGAAGTTCTAACTTTACCTGTATTTGGCCAACACCACACCGATGCTTTCTATTAGGTCTTCTTTTTTTGTTGTGCAGGTGATATTTTGAGTGTGTGAGTATCGTGTGCCTCACTGGTGATATTTTCGACATCATCAGGAGGATCCATGGACTCCAAATCTTCCCAACTTCAAACTAGTGCTTGTTACAAACCCATGGGTAGCACTCACCCTTGAAAACCGGCTTGCAAGGAAAGGATGTACAAGAAGAGCTTATAAACACACGGTTAAACTTATACTTAATCCATGCGGGACACTAGGATCATAACAATGCCTAAGTCACCTAAATGCTTGAATAATTGCCTAGTAGTGTCACAATTATTTATGCCAAACAAACAAGGGTGGGATGAAGCAAAACTTTCTCAGTTATTTAAGAATGATTCAATCAAGGCTATTATGCACATTCCAATCAGGGCAGGCAGCTCTTCGAATGGGTGGACCTGGAGCAAATCATCAAATAGATCCCCCTAACTGTTAGATCAGCTTATTAGGAAGTTACTGCCTCTAATCAAGGGGATGGGTTTAATGAGGTCAAAGCAAAAATATGAAGTCTAATTTACATGAGAGGCTAAAGATGATGCTATGGAGAATTGCCTCTGGAATAATTCCTACAAAGGATACATTTTGAGGTTCAACCCAAACATTGACCCAGCTTGCCACTATGTGGTGAATCTCCTGAAACTTTAGTCCATATCTTCATCCACTACCAAGCAGCTGGATTGGGAGTGTAATTACCCCTAAATTTTTTTTTTTTTTTTTTTTTTTGAGAAACAAACGCCTGCACACAATATTTGGGAGTTCTTAAAATTAGATTCAATCATGGTAAAATTTGAATGGATTTGATTTTACCACATCATGATCTAAAGATTCTAAATAGATATTGACTAACACTTATTTGAGATCTAATTAAAGTATTATAAGATGTGACAAAATCTAATCTATTCATTTCATAATGAATTAGTAGCCTTTTAATATCTCCACAATGGTTTAGATCATGATGTGGTAAAATCAAATCCACTCACTTTTTACCATGATTGAATCTAATTTTAAGAAATCTCAAATATTGTGTGTGCGAGTTTGTTTTTCTTAAAAAAAAAAAAAGAGAGAGATGGATAAGTATTAGCATATATACAATAAAATTACACTTGAAGACCATAAAAAAAATTAGGGGTAGTTACACTCCACCCAAAACTTGAAAATTTATGCCCAAAAATTTCAAATTTACCCAAAACAAACAACCCAATCCTTTTAAAAAATTTTAAGAAAAATTATTTTGTCATTCTCCATCAAAATTTTAAACAAAATAATTGTGTCAATAGATAGTTAAAACTAGAAAATCAGAATACTACATGCTTGTTTGTGGAGTGGTCATACTTGTGCTTACTTTTCCAATTTCTACTGCAACTATGGAGTGAGTATTTTCAACTATGAATGTAATCAAAATTGACTTTTGTGACAAAATAGAAGATGATTTTTTGGCAGACATTATGATGCTATGGACATTGATGTGACAATTTATATGGATTCAATCATAAATGATTTTGAATATTTAAAAAAAAAAAAAAATTAAGTTCCATTTTCATTAATGATTGCATTGTAATGTATTAAGAAACAATGATTTTGTATTTTTGTCTTTGTTGATGGTTTTTTAATACTAAATAAATACTTATTTGGAGTTTTAATAATGATTTTTTTTTTTTAATTTACACCCCCAAACTTCAAGTCCTGACTCCGTTCCTAGTTATGTGTAGGGAGTGGAGTTTGTGGTGTGTTTTTGTATTAGAACCTCATTATCTCTCCTTTTTATGTGTGTGATTTTTTTTTTTTTTTAAATAAATGAATAAAGGAGAAGAAGAAGACCTCCCTAATAGTATTATACTCTAAACAATTCTAACCTAATATTCACAATTAATAGAGTGCGGGGGAAGAAGCCCAACGATAGCAATGAGCCTGTGGTAGTAAGCCCATGGGCCCAGGGAAAAAGTTGGGAAATAAAATATGACCAAGTTGAATAGAGCTAGCCCAACCCATAAACCCTATGAAGGTAGACCAACAAGTTAGGGAAGAAAGGGGAAGGAATCACGATCATTCGAGTCTCTATAAGGAACCAGCCGAGGATCAACTCCACCTTGGTCATTAGCTGAGGAGCTCCTTGCCCTTAGCCACATGCTGAGAGCCCTCCTAGAATGGTGAAGAAAGAAAAGAAGTTGTTCAGGTCAAGGACGGACCCAAGTGGGGGGCCTGGCCCCCTAGGTCCAAATTTTTATTTTTTTTAGTTATTATATATTTCATTTTTGTAGTTGGGCTCCCTTTTCAAAATATTAAGCCCCCTTCTCCTCAATCAACTTAACTAGTCTAACTCAAATAGCAACTATCCAACCCAAAAACAATTAAAAAAAAAAAAAATTCACAATCGTGATTGTATTTTAGTAAAAAAACAATTTTACCACCAAAGAACCAAAAAATCATACGTTATTGGAGAAGTTCAAGCTAAATTTTTTGCAACAATAGTAAATTGGTATAAATACCAGTTGATTACAACAAGTTGTTAAAAATAAAATACAATATTTTATTAAGATTATGTATCCGTTTGGATCTGCGTTTGCAGATCCATGTTTGCATTTCTATCTTTTTTTTTCCCTAGCCGCATGTTTAGACTTTTCAGCAGTGAACATTGCACCCGTGCACTGTTCACGAGTCCCACAAACTTTACTTTTCAACAACTTTTTTATTAAAAATGGGTCCTACGACACTATTCACACATTTAAAAATTATTTTGCTGTAGTGTTTTCAAATTTCAGTTTTCAATTTCAACAAAATAAGTTCTATCCAAACAGACCATATATCTCTTCCTTCAATTAAAAAAAAAAAAAATCAAATTCTCTCTTTTCCTTTATTATTTTAATGAGTTGTTCATTTTATTTTAAATGAAGTGATAAAAAAAGAACATTCGATATTGGGTGTATTGTAAAGTGAAATAGTAAAATAGATAAAGTAAATTTTAAGATGCAAAAAGTTAAAATTTTTAGCACCACCACTGTGAATGCTTTAACTTCAACAACAACAACAAAAAATCCTAGCCAACCTAGTATTAAAAAAAAAGTTTTTTTTTTTTTTTTTTTATCTTTGTTGGTAGATGATTACATTTTAATGTATTTAGAAGCAATAATTTTGTATATTTATAATTTTTTTTAATACCATATTAATGCTTATTTGGACTTTTTTTCTTCTTCTTTATACTTTGGTCTCCGCTAACTTAAAATCATGGGTCCGTCCCTGATTCAAATCAAAGATCAAACAAGTCCAAGTATCCAAGGGAGGAAACATCTGACTTAAGCAACCATTCCCTCTGCATTAAATGACTTTCACCTACTAACTATACTGCATTTGATACTAAATGACTCGTCAAAGTAATGCTAAGCACCCTTTTTTCCATCCACTTTCACCTCAAAAAAGAATGTAGAAATGCAAGATAGGACAAGTATCTCCCCCTCTCAAAATCCACCCTTTAGGTGAACAGTAAGGGAAGGACCTCCTTTCGTATAAATAGGAACTGATCCCCCTGAGCAAAGGATTCAGAAAACTTCTCAATAAAAAAGTGTCGTGTAAACATAGAACAGATTTAAACAGTTTGTACGTTCGGGTCTACTATAGGTTGTTGGTCCATATTTATTAATTAGTTGTATTGGTTGGGCCCTTGTCAATTTCAAGCGGACTTCACCCCATACAAAGAGAAACCACATTACTCAGTTAAGGGAATTCTAGAGTCAGACTAAATTTATCGCTCCTTGTTTGGTCAATAAATTTCTTGAGGTTTTCTCACTTATGGAGTCAACTAACGAAGTGAGAAACAGCTCATTTTATGCGTGAACACTTAATTATGTCAAAATCTTAGAACACCCGCCTACCCGAACACCCTGGTTTAGAAACTTGCGTGAGGCTCTTGTTATTTCATTCACTTTTTTCTGCTAATATGCCACAATCCTTTCTCAAAGCATTCACGTTGGTGGAGCTAAATTTTTAACTTTTTTGACACCACAAAAAATAACGTTATTTATTTTAACTTATCATTCTATAATCTACTCTACATCAATGGTTCTATTTTAGCTCCACTTCATTTAAATAATTTTTCTTTATTCTTTTTTTATCATTTTTTTTAATCTTTATCATTTTTTCTCTTTCTCTCTTTTTAGTACCACCAATATTAGTGCTCTTATAATATAAGGTAAGGTATATTAATAGATAATTGCACTTTTTCTTCTTTTGGCTAAATTACAAAGAGAGTTTTGTTTTCAGTGTCATCTCCCATAAATAATATTATGTGTATCAGTACTTCATAAATTTTCACGATATATATGGTGAAATTTATCTGTTCATTAGTTTTTTGATGTATGTGTTGAAGTCCAACTATGTAAACATTTTTTTTTTTAATTTAATGCCCACTATGTAAACATTTGTGATCACTGTGTATATGTGCTTTTCTAAAAACTTTTCCCCAAGTTTCACTACATTTATACAAAGGCCGCAACAAAATTTTCATTTTCATTTAAAAAGATAAATAAGTAAAATAATTTTTTTCACCCTTTTCAATTCAATGTCTACGACTCGTTCTCATCCACAACTCTACCATAATTTATGGCCCGTTTGGTTAAAGATTTCTAGTATAATTATTTAAATGTTGTGAAAATACATGTGGGTTAAAAAGTATTGTAAAAATACATGTTGTAGTATTTAAACACTAAAAACTATTGTTTAAATATCCCTACTAAACACCCCCTTAGTTTTGGGGATCACAACTTTTCCTTAATTCTAATGCAATTCTGGGACCACAATTTTGCCATAATTTTAAGTAAGTTGTTTATTATTTTCATATAAATTCACAATTTTTTATCTATCACTCGTAATTTGCCACATGAATTGTGTCAAGGCCCAAGGATTTTGTAGTTAAATTGGCACATTTTCATGCACAAAGTGCTTGGAAGTTTAGGAAAAAATGATTCGCATTGCAGACTTAACAACATATTGTAATTATCTGTAAAAATATATATTTTTTCTTTAAATTTGGATAACTAATAACAATCTACTGCTATATAATATAATTTTAAAAATAAGTGTATAATTAATTTTTGACAAGAATAATTATGTTTGAATAAAATTAAACAGAAAAATGTTAATGGATGCCATTTGTTAATAAACTATTCTTTTGAAATTTTTTTATAGAAAAAAAAAAAAAAAAAAGTCACCACCTTGTAAACTAAATTGATTATGAAGATATATATGATAATTTTAAAAATAAGTATATAATTAATTTTTGTCTAGAATAATTATAATCGAGTAAAATTAAACAGAAAAATGTTAATAGATTTGTTAATAAACTATTCTTTTGAAATTTTTTTATAGAAAAAATAAATAAATAAAATAAGTCACCGCCTTTTATATTTCCGTGATATTAAAATATTCCTTAAAATGATTCTTTATCGAAAGATATGTAAAAGTAATACTTGCAAGATAAATGAGACAGTCTTTTAGGGTCCGTTTGGATGGAAGAGTGGAAAAGTGGGAGGATAGAAAATATTTAGTTTTCCCTCTTATGTGTTTGGTTGGAGGGATGGAAAAGTGGGAGGGTGGAAAACTCTTGTTTGGTTGGAAAGAAAAAAGGGAAGGATGGAAAATGTAATTTATATAAATTGACTATTATACCCTTGTTACATAATATGTAAGAAATAAATTTATTTGTACTCATTAAATAATATAAGATTTACCACATCTTATATATAAATTTATTTTATTATTTTTATTATTATAATATAAAAATTACAATAGTGTACATATAAATTTAGTTAGGCAAAAGATTTTATAACCAGCAATAGATCACATTGAAAAAAAAAAAAAATAGAGGAGAACTTGGACCACTGGACAGTGTGTTGTGAAGAATGTAAGATGAGAACATGAGAAAAAGTGATAAAGATTTGTGGGCAAAAGTTATCAGGTAGGGTAGGTGAGAAGGGCATTATGGTAAAAGTGCTATGAGGCACTTTTCTCCGTGAAAGGAGAGCATAAAGAGAGAGAGGGAGAGAGAGGAGTAGTCAACTTGTCATGTCAAGTCAGTTCTGGTGGGACCCACATTTTTCATAATATTTATCACAATGCCACCGAATACAACTACTACTTGAGTTCTAAAAACTGCTTTGAAAAGTTCTCTAAATACATTCTTTAAACACTGAACATTAGTGTTTGGTCATCCATTTTAAACATTAGTGTTTAGTGTTTAAATACTGAACACTAGTGTCCAAAACCAAAAAGCGCGTTTGGTCATCCATTCGTGTTCTCTGATGTTTGGAAAACATTGTTCAAAAACCCATTTTCAAAATGAAGGTTTTGAAATCACCTCCTTCCTACCAAAGGCCTTGTAGCTGAATTGACACCTCATCATGCACAAAGTACTTGATGGTTTAGGGGGAAAAGGATTCGAACTGCGGAGTTAGCAGCATGTTATAATTATCTCTTAAAAAAAAATCACCTCTGGCTTGTTTTTAAACAACAAACACTAGTGTTCAGTGGCAATTGGGTAATTATCTTGAACACTGTATGGGCTCACCTGGTCAAACATCTCTGTGTATTGTCTCCTCTTTTCCTCTCATCTCTTCACTATGGTCCCTATAGTGGCATTTTCTATAAACGCTAAAAAAAACACCACTATAGTATTCGTTTTCCAACCCAAAGTCGAGTTTGCCAAACTCGACTTTCAAAAAAAGTCCAGCTTCCTAAATAACTTTGAATGCATGCCACGCGCCTAATATTTTTCCCAAAAATAGACTGTTTCGCAATTTTTGCCTATTGTTCATCCATGTTAAAATGGACCCAAAATTACTTAACCAACCCTCCGCCTCCAGAAGAAGCGTTGATAAGAAAACGGTGTCTACACTCTACAGTCGTAGTGTGTCGAGTTGAAGTTTGGAGTCAAATTCAAATGGGCAAATTGTAAACAATAGTCCATAACAACACAGCAAGTAGAACCCTAAACAAAAAGCAAGCAAAAAAAGATCATGTTCAAGACCAATTCTTTTGCAATCCCATTTTCTCATTCTTCACATAGACTCTTCTTCTCTGCCTCTTCTTCCAAACCCGTCTCTAAAATTCATTTTTTACCCCTCCAGACTAATGGCTTCTCTTCCATCTCTCATGCCAATGTTCCCAGACCAGGTATTTCCCCCTTAAAACACTTTTTGTGTATGTCATTATTGATTATATATGTGTTGGAGGGCTTGTTGATACTATTATTCTTTGTAAAGATTGTTGGATAATTCATAAAAAAAAAAAATATGTTTGTGAGAGCTCATATATGCATTATCTTTGTATTGAAAGGCTTGTAGATGATGTTTTAGATTGCTAAGTTTAGTAGAGAATCAATATTAATTTGTGTACTTGTGAGGGGGAATGAATAGGCATATGAAGGCTTGTAGTGACATATATTTGTTTGACTGATGGTTTTTATTTTTTAATAAGATATTTTGGAGAGCCCAGCAGAATATAGGCTTGAAACAACACAGTTGAAAAACCTGAAGCGGAAATTGGAGGAGCTTGGAATGGACACCGAAATATGTGTACCGGGACAATACAACCACTTGCTTTGTCCAATGGTATTTCCTTTTAATTTTAGCTATGTTACTATGTCATTGTATGTTTTAGGGGTCGTTTGCTAAGACTAATGCAGATAGAATTTGAATGATAGTAAGTAGAATGAATTTTGACATCAATGTTTTTGCACTAGGGTGTCCCTTTTTTGATATCAATAAATCTTATTCTGCTGATAAAAAAAAAAAGAATGAATTTTGACATCATGAAGTATAGTGCATTACATTTTTATGAGAAAATGGGTTTAGTATTATAACAAAACTTTTATCAAAAAGTAATTATGTTGAATGAAATTGAATTTGGGAACTTGTCATTGAACGGTGTCTAGTGTGGGTGTTGATGTGGGGTGGTTTGAGAAGGGGGAAGAAGTTTGAGAAAGAAAAAAGAAAGGAGGAAGAGGGGAAAAAAAGTCAAAGAAAAAAACCATTTGTTATGCTAGCCCTACTACATTTAGGCAGCGTTTAAATCTATAAGTGGAATGCATTCTCTTAAAAATTTGTGTTCATGCTGAAACTTCTATTGAAAACTAATTAGTCTGAATGTAAGTTCATTTGATTATGAATTCTTTTTTTTTTTTTTGATAGGTAAGAAACATGTATATTCAATAAACTGCTAAATGCAAAGAAGCACTAGCATATCAAATGTACAAGAAAATGTGCTAGGTTCAATAATAAGGTGCTAGGTTCACTATATATATATATATATTAATATTTAATTTTACATGCATAGCTCTATTCCATATACATATAAAATGTCAAGTATAAAAAGCAATATAGTTAAAATGTCGTACCCCCTGCACAAAATTTCCACTTTTGCAGGAGTGTGGGAGAGGTCATGGTAGACAATTTTTACCTCCAATTTTAATTTTTGGAATAAAAAGCAATATAATTGCCCAAAAAATTTTCTAATTGTTCAATTTTCAATAGCAAACTATTACCTGTGTAACACTTTGCACCCCATCCCATAGGAAATTGTTTAGGGAAGTAAGTTTATATTCTCATAGTTTATATTGATTAGGAGCTTTTAAATTACTAATTTTACATGTCTATTTAAGCCTTAAAAACGGATGAATTTGAGGATATTTTGGGTATCTAAATTTAGGATTCTAAACAAGAGGAAGTCCCTTAAATAGTAATATAGACAATAGAACTTTTTGTTTCTTAATTCATTTCTTGAAGTTGAATGATAGAAATTATGAGATTATAATCTTATATCACGTATTTTCTACCCATATAGATATGCAAACGCTAATGTATTTGACTATTTTCTATATAATATTAAAGAAAAAGTTTATTACAAAATTGGTTGCAGCCTAAGGCTACAACCTTAGTCAATATATTTTTTATTGTGGGTGAATTTTGACAAATCCACCAGTGAATTACATCTTCTTCTTATATTTACCATGTTTGCAAAATTTCTAAAAAATTAAAGTTCAATAGCTATGTCATTAATAAATTGTTTAAATTGCAAGTTTTTATAGTTTAAAATCAATATATATATAAAAGCAGAGACCTCATGCGAAAATGCATGAGGTCCTGCCATGTGGCACTCTAAACTTTCATTTAGTTTTTTTAACCTTTTTTACATTAAATTTTTTAACTGTAGCCAAATAATTTATAGTAATTTATTTTTACTATTACATGTATGGCCTAAGGTTATCAATGACCAAACAATTGTAATCTTCTAAAAACAATAGCTACGTTGTCAAAGTAGATGAAAGCCCAAGCCCATAAATATTGACCCAACAATTAATTTCCCACCAACATGTAGCTGAAAGGTTACAACCTTTGACCCACCCCAACTTTGAACCCCCACCAACGTCATAAATATTGATCCAACAATTAATTTCCCACCAACATACAACCTTTGACCCACCCCAACTTTGAACCCCCACCAACGTGTAGCTCATAGGATAACCCGAGCTGAACAGCCCACCAACGTGTACCTCAAAAGTTAATCCACGCCAACTCTGAACACAGCTCAAAGGCTAACCCATGCCAAGGCTGACCCACCCCACAGTTTAGTAGATGAAAGTCTAAATATTTGCACACAAACCCTCTTCTGCCTTCGCACCTGTAGATGAAATCCAGCCAAGAATTTCAGTCACAGCGAACCTCTGTTTCCCTATACAAAAACTCTTCAACTTCTAACAAAACAATGGTTTCCATTCCAACTCAGTGATTATCTGTACAAATACTATTCAACTTCTAAAAAAAACAACGGTTTTCACTCAGACTCGGTGAGTATTTGAAGACATAAATGCAGGAGCTTAAAAGATTTCAGCGTTTAGTATTTGGGCCTTCAATGCTGCCACTTCCAGCCAATTATACAATGCAGTTAACACCAGGTAAATGCCACCTGATTTATGAAATTAAAGAGTTAGTTTCATTTAATGTTTGTTTTGCATGTTGTGAAATTTGTTCTTTTATATATTTCCGTCTCCCTATGCCTCAAAACTTATGCCACTATAATTTATCACAATTCATTTCAGAGAGGTATGTTTACTTTCTTAATTTTATGTTCCTTTTAAATAGTTCGTTTATTAATTTTTTTTGAATCCCAAAATACTATGTTCATTGTTATGCCACTATAATCTTACATCTCATTTCACATTCATTGTTAATTACATGTTTCTCTTCAATAGTTTGTTTATTGATTTGTTGTTACCGTCGGCCTCCAACCACGATGCATTGTTTTAACTTTCAGGAGACAATATGCGCTGTTCAGTGGATCTTGTGCACTGTTCATGAGATTCACAAGTACTTTATTTAGGAAAAAACTAAAAATGGGTCCCACGGTACTATTCACACATTTAAAAATTATTTTGTTACAGTATTTTTAGTTTTCAGCAAAATAAGCAGTATCCAAACAGACCTTTAATACATATGTCAAATTTTGTGTTAATCGGATATTATTTGATCTATAAGCTTATATTTTATGTATAACTAGTAAGTTGCCTGTGCGATGCACGGATAATGTTATAATAGTTAATGCAATTTTTTATGAAGAATATTGTACATATATTATAACATATTTGTTATAAAACTTTGTTAGTATTGAGTTTATCATAAGAAGTAACAATTATAAATTGCAAACACATATTCATTATAATTATTTTGTTGAAGTAATCAGCAAAAAAAGAATCAACTTTAGAGCAATATTGTATAACAAAAGTTGATAAAAGCATGGTAACATTCCATATTATTGATATTTATTTTATGATGTAAAAAAGAGCTTTATAAAAGTTGATAAAAGCATGGTAATTCATTCCATATTATTGATATTTATTTTGTGATGTAATAAAGAGGTTTATTGCGATATTTTGTTTTTTTGTTTCTTGAATGCTTTGTTTTTTGAAGTATGTCGACGCTTGTAAAGCATGTTGAGGGGTATGTTATCATCATCTATTTCTTCATCTTCAACGTTTGAAGTTTGGTCTATCCTTATTTGTTCAATTTCTGAGCTTTTATCATTTTCTCCTTTTGTTCCATCATTTGTTCCTTTTGTTGCATCATTTGTGTTGATGATTGATGAAATGGCACTGGAAGATTCTTGGCTGGATCTTATGAAGTTTGTGCTGGCAGGTTTGTTGTGGCTAAGATTTTGCATAGGTATCTGCATTCATATTAAATTTAAGCATGTTATTTACATCAGTATAGCATAGAGAAAGAAATAATCTAGCATCTGGCTTTATTATTATTATTATTTTGTTCCATACCTTTTTCTCATTTGAAGGTGCATCAAAAATCTTAGCAACTGTGTAATTTTCAAAACCATCCTTCAGATTGAATTCATTCAAGCGAAGTAGAAAAATATATTGTCTTCCTAAAATTTTCTTAAGATCACGTGGGATTCCTTCTTCAATATCAATCTGCATATTAAGAAATTTAATTTATATTATAATCTATAGTTTTACAATAAATTTATTAATTTAAATAAGTTGTACCTCGGTTTGTTTTTCAGCAAGATCTTTTGCAGATTTATTTAAGATTTTCTCAGCATCTCGATCAAATATGACAAAAGTTGTCTTGTCAGTTGAATCAAAAAATTCAATTTGAATCCTGTATCTGAAGTATTTGGCAATTGTATAGTAATTATAGTGAGATGAATGTGTTTATTAAAAAAAAAAAAATTCAAACTTTGTAGTTAATGTGTGTGCCTCTAACCTTGGGATGGGCAATTTGTTTTTGTTTCACATTTTGCGCACCAAAACGATCCTAATTGTGGTTTGACCTTTTTTCCACATAACACGCATGAAATATAATACCAACCCATTGTTGTATCAATGTTGCTTATTGTTGCAACACAATAGCAGTTAACATCCTGCAATGAATTTTGAAGTTAATATATATATATATATATTTTAAGTAAATGATGTATTATTATATTTTCGTGTAAATGATGAGTCTACTTTGAAATGATTAACAAACCTGTTTCGTAGGATCCCATTGAATGCATTTGAGCTCTGGTATTGTCTTCATATTGTTTGAAGAAAAAGCCTCCTCTGAAAACTGTTTTGCATGTATTTTTGGTATTTCTTGTATAGGATCATGTTTTTTACCATTCCTATCATTGAATTTTTAAAAAGGAAAAAAGAATGTAAATGGTATTTTGTGAGATCATAAAAAATGCTATTTATCATTTTTTTTTGTTATCAATAATTTTTAAAATATGCACCTGTCAATTATTTCAGCAACCTCAGGAATCTCAAGATTTAGATATACTTTTGTTGCACTGGTTGATGACAAAGAGAATTTGCCTACAAAAATTGCAGAATACATTATAATAAACAAAATTGTATTGAATTGAAATTGAGAAAAAGGAAGACGTGTTTTTAATGGGAATGAAATTCTCTAAAAGTATCATTAGATTGTTTTGAGAATGAATAAGTTGGAGTATAAAAAATTTATAATTAGTGATTACATTTCTCATTGTAAAATTTATGGCCTAAGATTAGTAACCAATATACTTATTAACTTGATAGCAGTACTAAGAATATTAAAATTGATAGTTGGTAACGTTATTTAGTTATACTTACCTCCAAATGATTTCACAATAGTTGAAGTTGCAATTAAGACAAAAGGTCCTGGATTGTTCTTATATACATCTTCATCAATTTGCCAGACACTTGTTCCCCATAGTGAAAGCCTAATTTCTTTTCCCTTGGTATAGTTAAAATCATTGAGGGTTTTTTGTTATTAGTAATTTTTTTTATAATTTATTTTTCTATATAAACATATAATGACATCAATATCACATCAAAAATTTGTCTTACTCTTTCAAAAGCAATTGTAGATTGCGCAATTTTCTTGGTGCGCCATTAACTTGAGGCTCTTCAACATTTCCAACTGCTATCAACTTTCCAACAACATCTATTTATATGCAATTATCTAGTTAGGTTATTTTGAATCATTAATTTAGGATACAACTATATTAGAGGAATTGTGAAATAGTTGCAGATTTATATTTACCTATTAAATATGTGTAGTTGTAACATTGGTTCTGTATTTGGTCATAGTCAGCAAACTCAAAGCAGTATTTTTGGATTGAGTTCATATCTTCGTTGGACTCCATGATTGTAGTAATGGTCATGAACCAAATTCTGATATCATTGTGCACGGGTCGAAACTCGCCTTTAGTATTCTCCACCCTAAAATTCTTGATGGTATAAACACGGCCTTCAAGCAATTGTGGTCTAAAAGTTCGTGCTTGATTTTTCCGAACAATTGCATGTATTGTTGAGCCCTAGAATAATGAGAAATATCAGTATCTTCCATTATTCTTCTTGTGAATATATATAATAGCGATGGATGTTGAATTATATGATGAGTTGATAAAATAATTATTTTTAAAAGAATTGAATTTGCATAATAAATTGAATTAGCACAATATAAATTTGATGAGTTGGTAAAATAATTTTTTTTTAAAGAATTGAATCTGCATAATAAATTGAATCAGCACAACATAAATATGAGTTCTATACTTACCTCTTCATCAATAAAAATCATATCAAGGCTTATGAACTCATTGTTCTTTGTGTTGATTGCATCCCACATACGAAGTACTCTGACCTTGATTGTCCAATTGTCTCTATCCGTTGAAATCTTGCTCAAAGGAGTCCAACACATTGCCATTTTGACTTAGTATTAGTAGTCCTGCAGCTATTTCCATAGTTGAATACAGAAGTTGTCATTAAAAATATATATATATAAAAGTAAGTAAAATTATAATAATCATCAATGAAATAATTTATTTTGGTAAAATGCAGAATTGACTACGTTTTGCATTATCAAATTTAAATGTTTGTTTTTTAAAGAAGCTTAGAAAATGATATTTTTGTTTTACAAAAAGTATAAAGTAATAATTAAATGCGGTTAGAAACTTAGCAATGAATGATGAATTTCTTCAATGAAGTTTCACATATTTATATGTATATTTCTAAAGACCTCTTTATAGACTATATTTTTAGTCGTTGAAGAGGTTTTGCCATCGTCACCAATTATCAAGAGTTTAAGACCATTCCTAGTAGTAACTCTAGAAACAGCAACATATAATTGCCCATGACTGAAAACTGGTTTAGGCAGGAAAAGTCCAACATGTTTTAGTGATTGCCCTTGGCTCTTGTTTATAGTCATGGCAAAGCAAACAGAAATTGGGAATTGTCTTCTCTTTAAAACAAATGGCCATTTTGTGTCAGATGGAGAGAGTACTATTCTTGGGATGAAGACTTTGTTTCCCACATGTGATCCAGTTATAACTTTAGCTTCGATCACCCATTTGGATAATTGAGTAACTACTAATCGAGTCCCATTGCATAGGCCAGCTGATTAATTTTCA
>NW_027070527.1:0-12843 GCF_002906115.3 Quercus suber | reverse complement strand
TTAAACCCACAATACAAGCTGTGATGCTTCAATTATGTATGGCTGTTGTAGGTGAGGTTAAGTAGTGTATTCAAATGCGAATTTCAACAGTTATAGCACGACTATTAATAAATATTCCTATTTAATTATCTAATTATCATTGATTAAAATATAAACTTTAAGACAGCAAAATAAAGATATGGATGAGACAGAATAAAGCAAAGTTTGATTTTGAATTTTCTCAACATCCAAAACTTTAAATTCCCCATCACTTACTATTAACAGTATTACAGACAATCCAATGCATGAATAATAGACCAAAATATTTGGTGGCTGTAAAAGCTGTTTAAATTACATTTTACTATGGCTAGGATAACTCCATCACCATTTAATCTGAAATGTGTTTCAAATAAAATAAAATAAAAATATTCATATATAAAATGTGTTTTAGTCATTTGTCATTTAAATAAAAATAGCAAGCAATAACAATGAACATTATCAAGGGAATTTAATCATGCAATAAAAAGCCTAAGCGAAGATTCAATAGAATTTTAGGCAAGTGACAACCAAAGAAATACTCCAACCAAGCTAATTACTATATTAGTACAATTATTCCAAATTATGAAATTAGTACCTGTAACCTCAGTTGTAGGTAGATGCTTATCTAAGGCATTGGCATTTGTAGGCAAATCTATCCCGAATTCTTGCACAGTAGTTGTAGTAGCAACATCACCATTAAGCCCAACAACCGAGTGAGAAAAACATTTATAACTGAAGGGGTTGATCGCCGCAAACATTGACCATTTGAACTACTTTCCCGAGTACGATTTGGGTTGAGTACCATTCGCCTGTTAAGTCTTGCTCGCTTACAACTATCTGTATCATGGATCATTGCTATGTCTTTATGCTTTTTACTCCTATGGCTTCCACCTCCAAATTTCTTTGACGACACTATGTTTGTGGAATGCATCTTGGCCATCCTTTTCTTGTACATGATCATACGCCTTCTTTGGCGCGCAAGTCTTGCAGCCTCCATTTCCGCCAATAAATTCCTCTACTCAAAACTGTTAAGGGATCTCGTGGTTTTTGAAAAGGAATTTGAAATTAATTGTAAATACTTCCTTTGTTTTATTTTATTTGTGTTTTTTTTTTTTTGGGTTCAACAAACAAATCAATATTGTTTCTGTGGGTTAACAACTATTGAATTATAAATAATTTTCAAAGATGGCTAAACTAAATAAACAAAAAATCAATAAACAATGTAAATATTAAAACAATTAAAACAATGTAAATATTATAGCCTTCGAATTATAAGTTTGGAGTACCCTAAAAAACTTATCCAAAACATTCCAAGCAAAACCAAATCATTTCAAAGGCTACACAATGAAGAAGTAACTGAACTAAAAATCAGAGGAAAAATTGAAAATAATTGAAGATTTAGGTAATCTAATAATCACAGCATATGTAAAATTCAAGCCGTAATCAATTACGATAAACAATCTTTCTCCAAAAAAAAAAAAAAAGATAAACAAAATACCTTTATCAAAACCATATTTAGCCCAAATGCCTCAATCAAAACCAAACAAATATGTAAACATAAACTATAGCTATTGCAAGTTTTTGTTATTTAATTATAAAAAATCAAAATACAAAGAATGCAATTAACAAAAAAAAAAAAAAAAAAAATCACCTGGTGACAATTCTAGAAGTACAGTGGTGACAGAAGTCAGTTTGTTGGTGGTGCTAGCCTGAGATGTCACTTATCTTCCCTTGCATGAGATGTTTTTGTTTTGACATTCCTCTCCAAATGGCAGGAAAAATGGCAGAATGGCTGGTTTTGTTTCTTTGGGTGTGGTGTTTCAGTTTTATTTTTGATGTCACTATTGCAAAGAAGGGATGGGGCCACAATAATTAAAACAAAACATCCAAGAAAGAGTATAATTGACCCATCAATTAATAATAATAATCCAAGAAGAACCCTCGCTGATTCAACAGTTTTAAAAAAAATATAGACATACTAAAAAGGTTAGATGGTAATTTGAATAGAAAAAGCAACCATGGTAAAGCTATGCTGACATTGGGAAGGTTTTGTAGAGAAGAAAAAAACAGTGTGCATTAACTCTTTCCACTCTACCTAATTCTTGATAATTAGACATTCTAATGTGCATGACAAACCACTGAACTTTTATGATAGAGGTTTATAGTTCATCAATAATAATATAATAATAATAGAGGTTTATAGTTACATATCTTTTAAGTAAATCAAACACAAAAAATAACTTTGTTGTAAGCATATAGTACTGCTATCAAATGTTGAAACACCAATGTAACACACACACACAAAGATAAATAAAGAATTTGAATAATGTTCAATATTCACCTAGTGTGAGTAGCAACACTTAGAGCTTTGGTGTGATCCCTAATTGACCAAGTCATCTATCAAATCTAATGCTTTTCTAACAAAAGAACCTTGAAAATTATTTTCCTCAAAAGCTAAACATAAAAAAATAAATAAATAAATAAATCAAGCTAAATTATATTGTATTCAAGCTTGCACAGCCCCCAAATCTTGCAAATAGAAAATGGTAATTCTCTGTCTTTCTAACATTTTTTTTCAGCATTCAAGAAGCCCCATAGGAAATTGGGGAAAAAAATTCTCTTAACTAATTGAAAATGTTAAGACCCACAGACTGAAAAGCTTAAAGTAAAAACAGTGTCCAATATGCTCAAATACCATATCCAATTTTGAAAGGCTTCCATGTGGAACATTCTCCCCTCCTAAGTCAAAGATTAACTTATGACTGAATAGAAGTTTTGCAATTATATATTACAAATCAGAACCAAATCTTACACGAAAACCCACAACAAAACTGCTTCTAACCTAAATATGTACCTTAATTACAAAAAAATTTAAATTATTTAAAATAAATAAATCTAACCCAAATATCTAATTCAAAACCAATCCAATCAAAATTCCCATGATATTTAACACCTAAGAGATTAGTAGTTGATAAAAGAGATGAGATGAGTAGAGTATTAAGTCAACTACTAATGGCTAAACTTCATACAGTAAAAAAGTGTGAAAAAAAAATGTATTAAGTTAGAAAATTATTAAAACACAAAATAAAAAAATCCATTTTCAAAAGAAGATTTACATTTAAATCATCATTGATCCAAGTATATTGCATACGGTATTACAAATCTTTTTAAGCCCTTTGAACATTTCTGTAAGTTTTCTATAAATCTTGAATATAGAAAAACTACTATGCACTACAGTTATTGTCCCAAAAAATTCATCTAAGACTTTTCTTTTGCCAACAAATTTCTATGTGCAAAATATAAATGTCTACACTAAGCCAGCAAGTCTCAAATGTCTTCCATCACAACTGTTATTTGCCAAGGCAGAGCAATCAATGATAAATGATATTAAATTCGAATTAATAGAGAGTCAAAGGAACCTACCCAATAATGGCTCTGGCGGTGCGACGGCAGAAAAAATAAAATTTCCTTAAAAAAAAAAAAAAAAGGAAAACGCAAACGCAAACGCAGCTGGTGAAATGCCAATCCAAACGCATACTAAAAACGTAAAGAACATGCATGATGCATTTCAACAGTTAGATTTTCAAAATATGTAGTAATGTTTATTCTATTGAGTAATATTTGTAGTTAAACTTTGTCCTAATATTAATGGATACGTGCTTTCACAAAATGAAAAGAAAAAAAAAATTCCAGAACATTAAGAAAGAGAAATGGAAGTACCTATGAAATCAATTACAAGGCGCCCATCACAAATCCATCCAGATGGGTTGTGAAAATATGTTTCTCCATTGGGCGGTGGAACTTGTCCGAATAATGCTGAGTAACCACCAGTGTCTGCATTTGAGGCACCAAAGTTGAATATAGTAGGAAAACTGCATTTGGTTGAGATGGTAGGATTTGGTAGTAAAGCCAATGAAATTATCAGGCCAAAGATAGCATATAAGGTGTGAGACTCCATGTCCAGGAGAGACACAAATAGATCAACTTCTCTTTTTTCTTTTTTCTTTTTTCTTTTGTTTTTTGACTCAAAGAGATCAAGCATTGAGACAAGAGAATATGGTATGACTATAATGTCTATTTGTCTCCATCTAAAAAGTTAAAACATGCCATTGACCTGTTCCAATGATGGTTTTAAAAATCGTACACTAAAAAATTTGCTTTTGTTCTCGTTCCTAGTTTTTTCTCTATTTTTGTCGGTTTGAGGGTTTTTACTAGACCGAATTAGTACCCAGTTACCAGTTTAACTAGTTAAACCTCCAATCCAATTTTTAAAAATATGGTTCCTATAATTATAATTTGGTCTTTATTTAGCAAAAAGAATATCTACTTTTGTAAAAATTACTGACAATTAATTAATCTTTTTCCTATGTATATCTTATCTAAGTCTATATAATTTTATATAAATAAAAGTTAGCGTTTAGAAGCTGTTATGCCAATTGGATATCCTACCTGATTGCCAGGTGTACTGGTAATTTTGTGGCTGATGCTTTAGCTAAAAAGGCTAAGGACATTGTAGGATGTCAGGTCTGGTTGGATGAGCTGCCTTAATACATTGCTCCTCTGGCCGAATTTGATGTTCATAAGTTTCTATTTTTTAATATATTCCCAGACTCTCTGTCTGGTTTCTCAAAAAAAAGAAAAAAAAAACTAATTTATTCTCATCAAATTTTATTTTTAATTCTTTGTTCTTATCAGCTTTTGTTTTTAACTGTTTGTTCTTATCAGATTTTGCTTTGACAGTTTGGTTAAGGCTATGAAAAAAAATTTGTCAACCACTTTTTTTAGTAGTTTTTTTGATGAACCATTTTTTTTTTCTTTACTAATTTATTCTCATCAAATTTTAGTAGTTATTCTTAAGAGATTACTGTCAAATTATTATTATTATTTTTTTGAGCTAAAAGATAGCTATCAAAATTCTTAACAAGGCAGGTACACATGCTTTTGTTTGGTATTAATTTGCTTCGTTAATGAGGGGCTAAAAGTTATCACCATCTATAGTTTCAAAGACACAAAACAAAATTATAGATAACAATTTGTGATGTTTGTGGAGAGAGACACAGAGAAGTGTAAATAGTTTTTAATTTTCCCAACAGTTAAGTTGATAAGTTATTATTGATTTTCATATGAGCCTCACACTATTTTATTTTTTATCATTACCAACTCGCCATTTCATACGGTCATCTCCATGGTAACTCAGTCCCATTCATATTCAACCTCATCATGCAATTTCCATCAAAAAAGAAAGAAAAAGGAAAGCTTCATTATGCATAAGACAATCATGGACATGGTGATCTTCATAGTACTGGCCACCCAAAATGATTAACAAAACTTGCAATTTTTCAACACCGACAAAAGAGAGATTTGAACAAGCCAAAAGATAGAAGCACAAAACTGTAATTATCACTCCATTACTTTGAATCATAGGGATGAAGAGCAGAATTTAACTTACCATGCTACTTTGCTTCAATAATAAGCGTGTACTCTGGTTAATATATGTCGTGCTTAGTAACCTGACAATACTTCATAGTTGCACTAAGCAAAAATCAGCAGTCTGAAGACCCTCTTGGACAGTTTGAGTTGGACAATAGGAGATCGCCATCCTTAATGCTGTATTGGGCAGCTTTCCCTGTACAATCTATGTAGAGATCTCAACATGGACACAAACGGATGGACTGTTTTTGCTCTTCTTCTATCATAGATTCCAACAGAGTCACTGATTAAAGATTATTTTTGACCCTAATGCTTCTAAAAGTCTCGTTTATAGGATGCATTATCAAAAATAAACTCCATGTCTACAGTTTCCATGAGAAGCCACACAAAATTTTTGCTAGTCCCAACTTCAAGTGATAAAATAACACTCATACAACATTGATCTGCTTCTTTTGTAACTTTTCTGTGCAAATTTGTGAAATGTCTGTACAAAATGAAATTCAAAGTTCTATTTCATGGGAGGGAAAATGAATTATTAACAGAAACATAACCGCATCTCTGATAGAACTTAAACTTTTCCATTGCATGATTGCAAGATATCCATTGGAGCTTAAGGCTTGTGATCATGAATGACCAAGCTTGTGACAAGCTCCAGTAATCGGGATCGGAGGGTTGGAAAGGTTGCCGTTAAGAATTTGGTTGGCTATCCATTTATTTGCAGCATGAGAATAATGTACGCCATCCCAACTAATGTACTC
This sequence comes from Quercus suber, assembly GCF_002906115.3. Lineage (NCBI taxonomy): Eukaryota > Viridiplantae > Streptophyta > Magnoliopsida > Fagales > Fagaceae > Quercus > Quercus suber. The sequence continues at coordinate 6,637 of NW_027070527.1, read as the reverse complement.
TGAAGGATTGCTGCATGAAGCCCCTATGATTTCAGTCCCATTCACCGTTGCCTTCCTTCCACAGTCAACATTATAATCTCCAAGATGCCCACAACAGTATCCATGTGGATTAGCAAAACCTGCATATCCTCAACGCCCAAAACTGAATCATAAATTTATACAGAATTAAAATGAAAGTGAAGTGCACAAATGTGAACAATCATATCAGCAAGGACTAAATTGTTTCAGTCTTTCATGTAGTCATAATGATACTCATGATGATCATATGTGAAGCTTACCAAGCTTTTTTGCTTCAGAAATTAAAGTGTATTTAGCCGAGAAAATGTCAACATAAGTAAGTATTGCATCTGGAAGGTGCGCTCCCAGTTGGGTCACCCTCTCTTGAAGCTGCCTGTTAAATTCCTTGGCGACCTCATTGTGAGACTTCACACAACCACTTTGGTCCATATTTTCTGGCTTTGGAGGATAATATATAACAGCAAAAGGCAAGCAGCCAATAGGACCTGTATTATGTATCCAAAATGATCTTGCTCCTAATTGGTATAGTTTCTGAAATATTAAATCACAACAACGTTTATAAGGTTTAATCTGCACAAGTAATTTTGGTTACAAAATTGAATACGTTGAATCCCAGAGGACTGTAGATTAGAGCAAGAAGTTCAAAATCAATATGGTCAACTTAAGTCTTCATAGCATGCTCCATACAGGTTGCAACGTGCATTTGGCCATAACATACCCAAGATGATTAAAAAACAGATAAATAGTGCCTACTTTGTAGGATACTACTTGGTCCCTTACTAAAATATAAGTTGTTAAGAAGCTATACAGAACATATATTTTTGTTACCTTGACTGCCTCAGCAGATTGATTGACAATATTTGGTATTGATGCCAGCACTTGTTTCTCTGTCATCGACATGAACCCACCATGAAGATCATTCTGTCCAATATCCAATGTGTATAGTGCCTTGGAAAAGTCCTCTGGTCTGGGGAAACTGCTTTCAATATATGAGCTTCTACCTGACAATGAGAAACTACTAATGCTTTCGATCAATCAAAAGCACAAAAATTTTCCAACTTCTCCACAACAAATACACATCTTACCTTCCTTGTATAGCTCAATGGTGCGTGCTTTGAATTGTTCAAATTGAAAAAGCTGAATGTCAAGAGAGAAGGGGCTAAAACCCATCTTAAATATTTTGGCATCAACTGGCTGAATAGTAGACCCCGCTGTAGCAAAATTTGCCCCATATCGAAAATTTGTCCCAATAGAATCTAGATACCCACTCAAGTATGGCAATCCCAGCTTCTCAGCTGCAAAAATAGGTACATATAGATAAAATGAAAGAGAGAGAGAAACAGAGATGGATCCATAGGATTTATTGTTGTGACTAGTCAAAGATTTACTCTTAAAAGTTGGAATCTTTTATCACCAAAAACACCAAGTAATTGGCTTTGTGGCTTATATTGGCCTAAGAATTTTGCATGAAGCTTGACATCCAATGCTAACTACCTTACCTAATTCTATTGAAAAACAGGGTCATTTTACAACAATATCCTACCTTAACCTGTTATATCATGTTAACCATTAAATACACGGGTTTCAGTTAATTCAACTACTAAAATCCTTGTTGCTGAATAAGGGACCTAAGTTCGAATCTCACTTACACCAAAACCAAAAAGTGTCTTGGTTTGATGATAAAGAAAAATCATCATGGAGCAAACATCATAAGTTCAAATCTATCATATCTATATTAAACAAAGTGTTGACAATTGGATGTAAGTTACATTAACAAAAAAAAAAAAAAAAAATGTGTACCGCGTAAGTCTCATGAAAAACAAGCAGAAACGAGGCTTTTAACCCGTCAAACAAATTAGTAAAAATAAATGTTCATCGGATCCATCATAAGAAGGAGAAGATGCAGAGAACATACAATATTTGACATATCATTTACAAACCAAATCAAAAAATTTAGTATGTTCTCTGCACAAACAAATTCCCCAAGTAAAATCATCAAATGGGTATTTGTCCAAACACATTCCTCCTCAAATAAACTACCAAATTTTCTTAGTGATTCCAAAGGAAATAGAAAAAAAATGGGAAAGTGAGAACAGTCACCTATAAAGTCAATGACAAGTTGTCCATCGCAGAACCTCCCCGAAGGTTTACCAAAGAAGGTGTCACCGTTAGGAGAGGGAAGCCGATCATACGCTGCTGATTTGCCTCCAGTATCAGAGTTCGAATCCCCAAAGTTGAATATTGCTGGAAAGTTACAATGGCCTGAATGATTATTCAGTTCAATTTGATTAAGAGTTTTAGAGCGTCCCATTGCCATGAAAATTGAGAACCCAACAACCAGAAAAACCAAGAAAGCCACTGCTTCCACCCTCCTTAGTGTCATAGCTATAGGACCCCTCCATCTCCTTCCGAGGTTAACGTCCATTGAAATTTCTGCAACAAGTTGTCTTAGACCTTTTGTCAAACAGGTGGTGGTGTTTCTGTTTCATCAGCCACTGTTGAATTTAGCGGTAGTTGGCAGGTACTAACTACTACTATATGAGTGATCAACTAAAAAAAAAAAACACACACACACACTAATTGATTGCTGACACGTTAAACCCCTCGAATTGTACATTTTACGCTAGACACTCAAATGTAGTTTAATGTATAGTTTAATAATCTGAGATGCAGACCAGCTATTTAGCTTTAGACCTCGGCGATGATTCCAAAAAAAAAAATGTTTTAGACACCTCGGCAAGGATAAAATTAAAGGTAAAGTTTGTTATACACACCCACCCATTAATTGAAACCAAATTTTTAACTCATGATTTCAGTTTAAAAATAATTGTGTAAACAGGTGTGTAACGGTTCTTATTCTAAAATTAAATGCGGGTTCCAGCTAGTGCGAGTTTCAGTTGTTTTAATTGTTAAAGTATCTTGTCTTAGAACAAAAGATCTCATCATGAAACGGGAAATTAATAGAGTTATAGGTTGTCGTTGTGGTTTAAAAAACTGTGTGGTTTAAGTGTTAAACTAACTGAGTGCTTCCTCAATTTGCACTTGGACAAGGCCAGGCCATGTAAGGTTGCCATGGCTCACTCACTATACATGATGTGACCTGCAATTTGCGAAGCCATGACCACAGGTCCATCACCTTCCCAAAACCCATTGTCACGCTGTTACTTAGCCAACAGGAGTGTTCATGCACCACAACAAGGTAGAATAGACTGTTATTGCCTCAAATCACCTTGCTCATCCCATGGCATGCCACCTTCATGCCCTAAGTGTATGTGACTGTCATGGATGCAAGGTGCCACCACGTGTAGCAACTCATTCTCAAGCATCAAGGTCTAACAGTAACACTGCTACCTTAGGAAGATAATGGTCAAATTTGTGCTATCTAAGTAATGGTGACTCATAAATTTAGGAGGACAATGGTCAAATTTGTTCTTTTAGGGTCATTTACACTGCTACCTTAGAAAAATTAAATTTTGACCAAAGTGCAAATTGCACGGTCTAATTTTGACATATTTTTCTTGCCCACTCCACCAGGTATTTTTCTTGCCCACCGCAACACTTGAAAACAAAGCATTTGTGCCCCAAACTCTATTTCATTAGCATCTTATCTTCTATGTTGTGTTGCTTTTTCATATGTATTGGACTGTGTATGTATATAGTTGTATAAGAGTAGTGAGAGTTCAGGGTCTTATTGCTTTTGTCTAAATTCAAAATTGCTTATTAAGTATAATTTTTGACAGGGCACACCAAAAGCCAGAGTTGGATGATGGGCTCCAAGAACATGTTCAAGACCAATTCTTTTGCAATCCCATTTGCTAATTCTTCACATAGACACTTCTTTAACACCCATACACCCCTCTTCTCTGCCTATTCTTCAAAACCCATCTCTAAAATTCATTCTTTACCCCTCCAGACAATGGCTTCTCTTCCATCTCTCATGCCAATGTTCCCGGACCAGGTATTGCCCCCTTAAACACTTTGTGTATGTCATTATTGATTATATATGTGTTGGAGGACTTGTTGATACTATTATTCTTTGCAAAGATTGTTGGATAATTCATAAAACGATGTTTGTGAGAGCTTATATACACGTTATCTTTGTATTTGAAGGCTTGAAGATGATGTTTTTGTTTGCTAAGTTTAGTAGAGAATCAATTTGATTTGTGTAATTGTGAGGGGGAATGTTTAGGTACATGAAGACTTGTAGTGACATATATTTGTTTGAATGATGGTTTTTGTTTTTTTAATAAGATATTTTGGAGAGCCCAGCAGAATCTAGACTTGAAACAACACAGTTGAAAATCCTGAAGCAGAAATTGGAGGAGCTTGGAATGGACAATGAAATATGTGTACCCGGACAACACAACCACTTGCTCTGTCCAAAGGTATTTCCTTTTAATTTTAGCTATGTTACTATATCATTGTTTGTTTTAGGGGTCGTTTGCTAAGACTAATGCAGATAGAATTTGAATGATAGCAAGTAGAATGAATTTTAAGTTTTTAACATCAATGAATTTTGCTAAGACTAGGGTGTCCCTTTTTTTATATCAATAAATCTTTTTACTTATCAAAAAAAAAAAAAAAGGATTTTTGACATCATGAAGTATAGGGCTTTACATTTTAATGAGAAAATAGGGTTTGGTATTATAATGAAACTTTTGTCAAAAAGTAATTAAGTTGAATGAAATTGAATTTGGGGACTCGTCATTATACGGTGTCTAGTGTGGTGTTGATGTGGGGGCGTTTGAGAATAGGGATGGCAATTTTTACCCGACCCGCGGGTACCCGGCTCGGCCCGACCTTAATGGGCCGGATTTTACCCGGTCCGATTAGAAATAGGATCGGGTATGGGTTTTAAAAAAAAAACCCGAAGCGGGTCCGGGTTTATTAAAAAATCCGAAACCCGACCGTGACCCGACCCGGTAAAAACCCGGTACCTGAAATTACTAAAATACCTAATATATATATATATATATATGCCCCTAAAATCTAACCCTAAATTTCCTAATCCCCCATTTCTTCTTCAGCAGCCTCCCTCCCTCTCAATCTGACATTCCCACGCTCCCTCACCCTCACTTTATCTCAAACCACCACCGTGAACACCACCAAAGCTCAGACGGCGAGACACCCAACCCACATACGCCGCCAATTCACTCCGACCCTCAGTCCCTCTCCCTCAGCTCACGCCGTTGACTCTCCTCGTCGAGCTGTCGTCGTTTTTCTTCAGCTTCGGCCTTCAGTGAAAACGTCAACACTACTTATTCTTCTATCCCAAAACCTGGAAAGTGTCTCAAACTTAAAGTCGTAGAAGCCTAAGAAAAAAAAAAGAAGAAAAAAAAGAAACTTAAAGTTGCAGAGCATAGAGAAAGAGAGAGGCGTATGGCTCACCAGTCACCACACAAACTCGACTGGTTAGGAGACTTAGGACTTAGATGACGGTGTCAAAGACTCAGAAGATCACTGATTGGAATCCCTCTTGAACCGTTGCATACGCAGCGTATGTAATTTTTTTTTTTAACAAATTCATATTTTATTTTGGGAGTAAATGGTTGTGACTTGTGAAGTTGATGTTGTGATTTGTGTGTATTTATTTAGATTTTTGAATCATAATTTAATTTAGATGGGTATCCTAACTAAGAAGGGATCTGGGTTTTTTTCTTTTTTAGTTATTGTAAATTTGTTAATGGGCTAAAGAATGGGTCGTGCCTTTTAGGATTGGAATGGGCATATATATATATATATATTTTTTTTGTCAAAAATCTCAGGGGTGCCGCGTGCCGGTGATTAAATTATTTTCAATTTTTAAGATAATTTTCTCTTCAAATTACGTGCTTCAAATTACAAAAAAAATTGGGCTTAATTTTTTTTTTTTGTGCGGTGGGCCGCGAATTGGGCCCAATCCTAAACGGGGCCCGCGGGGCCCGTGGGGCCCGGCTGGGGCGGGTCCGGGCCCGAAAAAAACCCGGTATCCTAAACGGGCCGGTTCGGATTACGGGTATTGCCCCGTGGGTCGGTTCGGGTATGAAAAAACCCGGCCCGAACCCGACCCGTTGCCATTCCTATTTGAGAAGGGGTTGAAGGGGGAAGAAGTCTGAGAAAGAAAACAGAAAGGAGGAAGAGGGGGAAAAAAATAAAGAAAGGGGAAGAACTAATTGATTGTTGCCTCTTGGCATTGAATTATTAGTTATTGTATGAGTAAACTTAATTAAACAAAAAGAAGGAAAAAGTCAAAGAAAAAAGCCATTCCTTTGCTAGCCTACTACATTAGGCAGTGTTTGGTAAATCTATTGGTGGAATGCATTCTATTAAAAAATTGCGTTTGGTATTATGCTGAAACTTCTATTAAAAACTAATTAGGCTGAATGTAAGTTCGTTTGATTATGATTCTTACCAAATGATTTTTTTTTTTTAAATCGATAATAAGGTGGAAGGTTCCTATATATATATATATATTTAATCTTTAATTTTACATGCAAGCTCTATTCCATATACATATAAAAAGTCTGGTATAAAAAGCAATCTAACTTGTCAAAAAAAAGTATAAAAAGCAATATAGTTAAAATGTCGAGCTTAGTGCACAAAATTCCCACTTTTGTAGGGTCTGAAAGAGATCATGGTA
>NW_027070526.1:91606-99518 GCF_002906115.3 Quercus suber | reverse complement strand
CTTAAAGAGAGCGAGTGCCACGCCTCAGTCCAAATAGTGTTGTGTAATTTCTCTTTACGTTAATAATATTCAGAAGTATTTTCAGTTTCTCTTTGTGTAAGATGCCACATTTGCTCCATCAAGTAAAATGAGGCTCTCCATGAAAGTAGCTACATACGAAGGATGTTGGATATAAGGATCCTTCTTCTCACGTAGAGTTTCAGTGTCAACTAATACAAACTTAAGTTCCGGCCCCTCTACTAGTTCATTGCAGTAGAAAACCAGAAGTGAACAATACTCAGAAAAGCCAAAGAAACAAGCTATCCTTTCAAACGATACAACACAAAGTTTATTCCAAGGGTCAACTACACCGTACTCCTTCATCACCCATACGGAGTACTGGCTTGGAAAGCGAGGTTGTTCATTATATCCAAATGTAATGAAAGTCAGTTTCCCTTTGAATGATGCAAGAAATCTCTCGCAATTGTTTGCCTTGATCAAACAATCAGGCAATGCTAGCTTACTGAATCTCTCACTGTCGACATCAAATGCCATAATCAATTCACTTCTGCCATCCTCTCTGATACGTGCCAACCAATGCAAAGCTCCACAAACCAGGCAAAATAAATTTTCCATAACCGAACGCAACATCTGTTGTCAACTCAACCCCAACCCTTCTCCATGAATCCGAACTTAACGTGTACACCTCAATCTCCTTTGTAGACAAAGGAGTGGACGAAATCCTCACAACCTTGTAGTCATTATTCTCAGAATGATACGCAAATCCGAGTGTAACATTCTCTAGCTTTCCTAAGCAAGTACGAGGCAACTTCTTGAATTTTCTAATGCTGGGATTCCACAAATATATAACATTAACATTAACACTCCCGAAATCAGCGAGACACAATAAGCCATTGCATGAACCGACTAGTTGGGCAGGATTAGAATAAAAATCGAAGGGAATTTTAACTTCCGAAATCCTATCAAATGTACAGTCGAAAGCGACAGTACAGACTGGTCTGTTGTTAGGAGACCACCAAAAGAAGGATTCGATGGCATGTGTATGACATAACCATTATCATGGGAATCTTTGTTGTTGTTGTTGTTGTGATTAAGGTGGGTTGAGATGAAATAAGGGGTGGTGATTGAGGAGTCCCAGGATTTGGAAACGCATCTGAATCTTATCACAGATTTCACAGGTAGTCTTCCCAGGATGTTGAGTACGACGTCGTCTGGGATGCTCCGTTGGAGAATCGGTGGTTTCATCGTTTAGGACACAAACAAAAGGAGTATTACTTGGGGTACTTAGGTTCAGTGTTCAGACACCTAAACAATGTCGTTGATTCGAGGATCAATATTTAGATCAGACTAAAACGGTGACCTAATCTTGACTTGTGAATAGTACTCTCTTCGCCATTAAAGCTTCCTTTTGTAATTTTTTTTTTTTAATCAGTGTAATTTGGGAGATTGAGATTTATATATAATAGTAAGACTCTTTTAAGTTAAATTTGGATTTTTTTTTTTAAGACAGTATTAGGGATATTAACACAAACAAAAAACGAATAATGTTTTATCAAAAAAAAAAACACGAATACTGCATTATTTTTTCTTCTCAAAAAAAAAAAAATTACTGCATGATTTTTTATGGGTTCATGTCTCAAAGCTAGTCTACAAATCTATAAATATATATATATATATATATTCGAAACTCATAAAAAAATCCAATCTGATTTTAATTGAATTCTCAATTTTGCGTCACATTTCTCTTTTAATTTTTAATTTAGTACCAAGTGAATTAAATTCTAAATTGGATTTCGATTAGAGTCTAATTTTCCACCACATGTCCATCTGAATTTTTAATTTTTATGGCAAGTGAATTATTGGGTGCAAAATCTAAAAAGTCTAAAACTAATTAAATTCTAAATCATATATATATATAAATGAGAAACCATTATACATTTTAGAAATGTATAGTTTAAAAAAAATGTAAGCTAATACCGTGTATAATTTGAACCTCTTTTAAAAAAAATGTATAATTTGAACTGTATAATTGTGATTTTTTTAAATTGTACCCATGCATATACACAGCATTACACACTAATATATATTAAAAGTCAAAGTTCAAAAAAAAAAAAAAATCAAATTAGACTTTAATTGGATTCTCAATTTTGTGTCACGTATCCCATCAATTTTCAATTTTTGTGCCAATTGAATTATTAAATGCAAAAATTGAAGAGTCTAAATTCAATCAAATTCTAAATTGAATTTCAATTAGAGTTCAATTTTGGGCCCCATGTCAATATAATTTTTTTGTTTTTGTGACAAAGGAATTATTGGGTACAAAAACTGAAGAGTCTAAATTCAATTAAATACTAAATTACATATTTTACAAATATATCGTTTAAAAAAGGTATAAGCTAATACAATGTATAGTTTGAACCTCTTTTTTTAAAAACGATATAATTTGAATCATGCAATTGTAATTATTTTTAATTGTACCTGTGTATATACATGGAATTGTAAACTAGTTTTAATAAAATTAATGAATGAGTCAATTCCATAAATTTAAATAATAAATATAGAATTGTGTAATTAAAAGAATTGTTATGGATATATTGATAAATTTTTCATTTTGAGTCCTGGGATCCTAAAAATATGTTGAAATGGGCTATGTCCATGTTAATCTAATACATTTTGGGTAAAATATAGTCAACACCCTTGAAGTTTGGGCTATAACTAACTAGATTCAAGACATTTCAAAATTAACCAATTGGTTCCTAACTCAACTTGGTACCTATACTGTTATTCATTTTTCTCCTCTCTCTCTCTCTCTCTTGGTGATTAGTGACCAAGTTAGTTGGTTTTGAAATGTCTTGGACCTAGTTGGCATTCGCCCAAACCTCAAGACTCTTGACTGTATTTTACCCATACATTTTTATCAAATTGGTTGAATGGATCATATTCTTGTCAACCCACTTCAACACAACATGTATAGTAAGCATGTTATGGGGTCATGTCATGCCAACTTGCTTAATAGAAAAAAATCGTGTTACAATTAAGTGGTTTTGATATGATTTTTAAATAGATCAAGTTAGGATTGAGCCATGTAGTTGAATACCCTTTCCCAACCTGAACATACTAACACAAATTAGCCCAAACCTCAAGGCTATTGACTGTTACCCATACATTTTTATCAAATTGGTTGAATGGATCATATTCATGTCAACCCACTCCAACACAACATGTATAGTAAGCATGTTATAGGTCATGTCATGTCAACTTGCTTAATAATAAAAAAATTCGTATTACAATTAGATGGTTTTGATATGATTTTTAGATAGATCAAGTTAGGATTGACCCATGTAATTGAATTTCAATTTTCCAACCTGAACACGCTAACACAAATTACCACCCTAAGCTTATGTGAAAGAAATGGAATAAGTGTATTGACAATATGACAAAGTTTTATTTATTCTTTCTCAAAAAAAAAAAATTTATTTATAGAGTGCATAAGCAATGAAACCAATAAAAATCAGGAATGATATCTGGATTAGATGGAAGAACATGCCAAATTCATGTTACATCAAGGGTTAGATCACATGTTTTTTAATCATTTAATGGTCATAACAAAAATTCACAACACCACCTAATTTACCTAGCACCTCACAAATGGGCCATTTAGAAAAATTAAGTTAAAGATTCTTGTGAGCATGGCGTGAGGTGATAAGCAATTTTTTTTTTTTTTTTTTTGGGAGTTGTGAATTTTTGTTATGACCATTAAATTGCAAACTTTCTCCGTACGAACTACGGAGCTGGGGTTATTATTCTAAGTTAAGTTTGAATCTGATTAGAATAAAATTTAGTTTGGTAATCAATTTGCAATTGTAGTGCCACCAAAGTTTGAGAATTGAAGTAATCCAGCATCATAAAGAGAATGGTTGATATAAAATAGGATATAATTATTTATTTTCAGAAATTGTATATACACCATATTTCAGAAAAATACTTAAGCTCACATGTGGTTATTCGGGGGATGAATTCATTGGTCTAGAGCATGACTTACAGGTCCCAAATTTAATCCACTACACTATCGGCCCATGGGGTTTCTGGGATAAGATTTTCATGACATCATACACGAGATGGTTCTTGATCAAGAAAAATAATTTCCATGACATTTTTTTAGAGAAAAATAAAAGATCATCTTTCATACCATCACATTGATTTTATTGCAAAGCTGAAAAAAATATACATATCCAAAAACAAGCATACTAGTAAAAAGTATAGTCATCTCTTATTTACACCAAATAGTAAAAAGTATAATCATCTCTTATTTACAACAAATGACAATATGAGATCCAGTTACTACACTCATAGTTAACGTGGTGAAAGTAAACAAGGCCAGTGAAAGTAAAAATTGTCAGCTTATATGAAAAAAATAAAAAATAAAAAAAATAAATAAATAAAGGACCTTGGCTCTGCTTTGACCAGACATTGCTACTAATCTCTGTGTTTCCAGCTTGGCAACATACAAGCTTTCTAGGGGCTAGAATTTAGTAACAGTGACTTCATTATCATAATCACTTCTAACTACCACCTCGCTTAGCAGCCTCTGCATTACTCATTGTCATGAAAGACTCTCCACACCCACACTCTCCTTTAGAATTTGGATTAACAAAAATAAATTCCGATCTGTATCCACAAAAAAAGAGGAAAAAAAAAATGAGAGTCAACGGAAAGGAGAATCAGGAAAGGAGTGAACATAGATTATCCGGATTTGGAAAAGAAAAATCAAGAATTAGTGAATAAGTGCCCAAGAAATTATATATTTCTTTGTTTGTTTATTTCACATACATCCTTGAAAGTACTTCAGTTGCTTACAGAAGGGATGTTCTATTCAAAACAAAACTTTAATAAGTTCAACTTTAGTTCTTTTGTTGTTGAAAATAAATTATGGAACATTACGAAAGAAGTATATACCAAATTATATTTTTAAAATTTTGGTCATGTTATTGTGAATCAAGAAACATCTAATGATGAATCACTTCTTCTACACTTCTCTTTGGCCATGAGATAGGAAAATGAAAAAATAACCTCCTTTTATACAATAATCATTTTAAACAACCATAATGCTGTGGGTATGATACCATTTCATCACAAATCACAGTATTTCTAGAACAAAATTTCCCCCCTCCTAATCTGGGGAAAAGATGACAACAAATAACAAAGTAAGCAGTAAATGCAGCATACGAATCAGTTTGCATCATATAATGGACTAATAAAAAGTGCAACAATGGTGTCACATGTTTTCTGTACCTGAGTTTGTCATCAACAAAATCCATCTTGGTTCCTATTACATGCATCATGGCCTTTGGATCAATCAGTACCTTCACACCCTTGTCATCAATCAATTCATCATACTTCCCCTTCTCATCTGAACACATTTACTAAGAAAAACAAAATGGTAGGTGAGTTTAGGAGTGGGGTTTAGAAAAAGAAAAAAAAAAAAAAAAAACCGGTGAATGATAACTTCAGTTTAGGAGTTAATGGGTCTACTACAAAATTTGTATAAAAAAAAAATTAAATTGTTGACAAAATAAATTTGTATTTCATATTGAATTTTGAAAATCAACAAAAAAAGTGGTCCTATTTTATAGCCAATATTATCTGTGGAAGTTAGAAGTATATTTTTACCAAGTTATCTTTCAGTTTTTTCTCGACTTAAAACTAGGATATAAGGGTATTTTGGAAAAAAAAAATGTCCACGTTTTCATGGCTTTGACAAAACTGTAAACCCTGCACGTCTGTTTTTTTTTCCATAACTTCCCGGCAACTGCAAGAGCTTACCGGCAAAGTCACAACTCTTTTAACTCTTGATCTTGCTCAATGTCACACTACTCTTAATCTTAAACAAACAAAACAACTCTCACTCAGAACTGACATGTTTTTGCAGACACATACATAGATTAAAACAGCAACATGAGCCGGCCTTTCTTCCATGGCAAATTGCTCTTGGTTCTGTCTATCTATTATTTCAATGGTGTTTTTGGCAGAGAAGCAGTGTCAGTTGTGAAAGGCATTGAATTTGAGGCACAAAAGGGTAGACACGTTTTACATCACAAGGGGAGGAGAAGGTCTGCTTTATTTGATTTTGATGTCATGAGCTTTGGTGCTCGAGCAGATGGCCGAACTGATGACACTCGGGTTCGTTCTTATTTCTCTCTCTCTTTCAAACAAACAATTATACTATACTAGCTTGCTAATTCAGAATTCTTGGTGTTACAAAAGTTTTTGACTAGTTCATTACTTTTTCTCCCATCTTTAACATTTTAAATGGAATTAGTTTTTTTTGGGGGTTTTTGATCGATGTAGAGTAGTACCAAAGTAACCAAACTCCGTCGAGGTCCATATAGAAGTATGTAGTCTTTTGTCTTTGTGCTAGGACAACTTAGGGAAGTTAGTGGAGTTCAAAAACACTACTACAGTCCACAGGGATCCTTATGAGTTATGACTTAAAAGACAAATTTCAGCTTCTGAGATTTTCGCAACTGTGTAAGTTACATATTTTGCATTTACTTCAAGCAGACCCTTTTTTTTCCAAAGTTATTTTCTACAGACTCTCTCTATAAAATCACTTGCATGTTGCGTGTATTTATCTAGGTTGCACGGACACGCCATTTTTGGCGTCGTGTCCGTGTCCGACACGTGTCGGACACCGGAACGGCCACGACGCGCCAGATTCCGGTGTCCGGCGGTGTCCCTTTTTTTTTTCGGTCTCCGATACGGCGCCGACACGGCTCCGACGCGGCTCCGACACGGCTCCTACGCGTCCGACACGCCAGCAGTGAAAAAAATAAAAAAATAAAACCAAAAAAGTCACAGATTTTGACAGGTGAACTTACCAATACCGTTGATCTTGTGATAACCCTAACACAATAAAGCCAGTTTAGAGTGTCTTTTACTGAAATTTGAAAGTAAAACCACATCTTCTCAACCCAGTGAACTCAACCCACCCTCCCTCTGTCGCTGCCGCTGCCTTCTGTACTTCGCCGGAGTTAGATCGGCCCGATCGGCGAGCTCCGACGACGACGCCGTGCCCTCTGTCCTCCGTCCCTCTGATCTCTCTCTCTCTCTCGGCGTGGACAACAGGTCCGATTCTCTGCTCTCTCTGTTTTTTTTTTCCTTTCTTTCTCTTTCAGATATTAACTTTGGTGAATGGTTGGTGCACTGTTACTCCATTATTTATATAAGTTATAATGCATTTTGTGTTTTTTTTTTTTTCACTGCTGCTGTGGCCGTGGCCGTGGCCCGTGGGTGCCGTCTGTCTCTTTTTTTTTTTTTTTTTATATAAGTTATAAGTTATAAATTTGTTTTTTTTTTTGTGTCCTGCTATAGTTTTATTTATTTATTAAAGTTAAATATTGTAGGTGATTTTACTCAAATGAATATTGAAACTGAAAGTGAAAAATCATCAGCTGAGGTAGCTGCTGCTCCTCTATGGAAATATGTTACTAAGTTAGAAAAAGCAAGTGTTGGTGGTGGGAATGTTTTTTTTTATTTTGGTGTTAGTTTATTTATTTGTAGTTCTTACATAATTTAAATCTAGACATAAACGTATTTTATGTCTAAAAATATTTAAAAATATGCCTAAATATAAAATTAATTAATTATTTAACCGCCGGTAACCGCCGTGTCCCCGCCGTGTCGTGTCCTTATTTTCAAAAATTGCCGTATCCCGTGTCGGTGTCCGTGTCGTGTCCGTGTCCGTGTCCGTGTCCGTGCAACTTAGGTATTTATGTGCGCTCTATGCTGAGTGTGACATTTCTGATCGCATAAATGCAGGTAAAGTTACTAACTTGTTACATATTCTTCCTTTCGATTCTAGGCTTGACTTTCATACTTCCTTTTGATACTAGGGAACTTATAAGCAGTTCCT
>NW_027070526.1:0-91331 GCF_002906115.3 Quercus suber | reverse complement strand
TCTCTTCTTTTTTTTTAAATGGTTCCTTCGTATACTCTACCATTGTACTTCTTAATGAATTGTCATTTCATGTTGTAGGTATTGTGATCCACTGACAAGGCTGTCTTATGCTACAAAAGAAGCATTCAAAATCATTCGTGAACAGTTAAACAGTATGGCTTCCCTTACCTCTTTCTTCATTTTTTTTTCTTTTTAAGAAAGTTTTGTTTTTTCTTTGAGTTCTACTTTTTTTTTTTTTTTTAATATATATGTATCACGTTAACTTTTTTTTTTAAAATGTAATTTTGAAATGTTGGGCCAGATTTTTTTTTTTTCCAAAATACCCTTACACCCCTATGTTCACGTAGAAATAAAACTAAACGATAGTTCAGTAAAAATATATGCCTAACTTGCACTAAAATATTGCCTACAAAATAGGAACACTCTTTCACTAATTAATTTCTTCAAACCAACTATACGTTTATTGTTTTTTAAATAAAAAATAGATAATGAATTCTCACATCAATTAAATAGTTTTAACTATAAATTTTTTTTTTAAAAAATCCACATCCGTCCACTTCTTCTTCTTCTTCTTCTTCTTTTTTTTTTTTTTTTTTTTTAATTCTTAAAAAAAACACTCCCATCTTTTGTGCAAATTAAAAAGAAAAACAAAAATCAGGGATAAAACACATATACAAATCCCAAAAATCTACCTCCCACTAACCAATACATAAAAAAAATAAAATAAAATAAAATAAAAACCTCCCACTAACCACATATAGTTCATCCGTTTCATCTTGCGAAAAAAAAAACCTCCCAATACGCTCCCCATCTTGCAAAAGTAATCTTACATTTCAACTTGCTGCAACCCTTAAAGGCCACACACATGGTATAACATCTTTAGTTGTTGGAGGCAACAGTCTGTACTCAGGTTCCAAGGACCATATGATAAGGGTTAGTTTTTTCTCTTTAAGATTTTTTTTTTCCCTGTTGTTCTATCTTTTATGTTACGAGTAGTTAGTATTTGAAGGACTATGAGTGGATGGTATCTCATTTAGACATGGTGCTAACCTTTTGTTTTTGCGATTCTGTATTGTTCTTGATTGATTTTTCCCCTTTTCAAATCTTGCATAAAACTAATATGATGTACTTACCTCATGTATTTTGATTAAGTTACTTAAATTGATTAATTGAGTTCCACTCTATAAAACTTAGCAATATATATATATATATATGATTTGATACTGGTATGATTTTAATTGATTAAATATCCTTTTTTTATTTTTTTTAGTTTTAGTTGTCGTTTTCTTTATATTGGCTCAAGGATCATATATTTTGTTTCTAGATATGTCAGGGGAAAAAAAAAAAGAATTAATTTTTGTTACGTTTACTAACACAACAAATTCTTATCCTCTCAAACTTTTTTTTTTTTGACAGTCTTATCCTTTAAACCTTAAAGGGTACAATTCTAATGAAAACTTTTTACTTTATCATACTTGCCTGAGAGCCACGCTTAGAGGCTATTCTATTTTTGTTTTGTAGAATTTATTGTTTTCATTCATAATTATTGAAAATTACTATATTTTTCAATTACAAAAATTAAAATGACAACATGGATTAAAGTTTTTTTTTGTTTATTTTTTTTTTTAAATACTTGGTTTAACCCTAATTCTTTTATCTCTCTCAGGTTCACGTACGTACAAATTTTTTGGATTGCATTGAGGAGTCATTGGAATGAAATATTAGATAAGTTCGGGTGAGAGATTTTACAAGAATTATTATATATGCATTTAAAGTGATTGTTATCTAAGAAAGTGTTGTAAAAAAATTTCTTTCGTAATAGAAACTATATTTCTTCTGTATACAATTAACATGTATCTCTTGCCATAAAATTTTCAATTTAAGCTTTTATTTACTTATATTATGGATGTATAGTAAAAATGATAACTGTCATACATAAAATTTGAAAAAAAAGAACAACATCAACAACACCAAAAAGGTAATAAAAAAATTAAAAAAAAAAAAAAGGAGAGAGGAAAACTTGAGATGTTTAACGTGGGATAGATAGTGGGATTTTTTTAAATAGTACATGGATAGAACATGGGATATTTTCAAACGTGTACCTTTTCTTTTTTTGATAAACTTTTAAAAAAATATTAAAAAAAATATAAGGATATTGATGGAGAAATTATAGTAGTAGTTTTATAGTAGGAGTCTTTTTTTCCCAAAATATGTTAGCGCCTAAATATAAGGACATGGATGGAGAAATTATAGTAGTAGTTTTATAGTAGGAGTCTTTTTTTTTCCCAAAATATGGAAGAGATTTAAAAAAAAAATTAAAAAAAAAAAAGACAAAAAAGAGAGTAAAACGTGAGATGTTTAACGTGGGATAACAAGTGGGATTTTTTAAAATAGTACATGAATAGATGTGTATATAAAAAAAAAAGGACAAAGTACAAGATGTAAATACTTTGAATTTTTGAAAAAAAGAAAATAGTAAAAATGATTTAATTTTTCATTTAAAAAAACGTATTATTTACTTCAAAAGGTAAATTAAAAATTAAATTAAGAGAGGAGAATATACTTAGCTTTGTAATGTAACAAACTCTCTCTCTTTCTCTCACTCTCTCTCATACACACAGTTTTCTCTTTTTCTCTCTCTTTCTCTCCTTCTCTTCCTTTATTATCTATACTACTATTTAAAGGGCTGCACCTGTTTGGACTAGATTTTTTTTTGTTCCAAAATACCCTTACAGCTTACGTTTAAGTAAGGGCAAAATTTGGTAAAAATGTTTCTTTAACTCTCACTAAAACATTGCCTACAAAAGAGGATCACTCTTCTGGTGGTTTTTAAATTACTTTATCCATTTATAAAAAAAAAAAAAAAAAAAATTTAAATTAAAACAAACACAAGTTTCCTTGACATAGGCTAATTGAACTCTGATTATGGTCTTTCATTCTCCATAGAAATGATAATGAGAACAATTTGATCATTCAAACATAACCAAAGCATGTAATCACATTGATTTGAGAAGCATAACAATGATAATATTGATGATTTCAGTTAACTGTATTAGTTCATTGTTCCTACTCATTAAGGGTGACTGATGGGTTGGTCCTTTGATTAATGCATGCTCACAATCTCTCGAATTTTGATAGGCAATCCTAGACTTTTTTTGTACCCCTTTATAGTAACTATCTTTAAGGTCATAAAAGGATTCCTCTAGGGCGATAACTGATCCAAGATAGTTGATGGTGCAACGGTGAAGACCTTGCTTCACTGCTCGGTCTTTAGTATTGTTAAGCAACTCAGCAATATAAGCTTCATTGTCCGTGGCATTAGCATAGGAAATTTTCAAAATGATGAAACAAAGGGTCTTGAGATTAGCTGTTGTGGCACGAGGGTTCGAGTTGAATGTAATCTGGCAGAACTTAACGTCTTTGGTTTGTCCACAAATTTGGTCGACAACGAGAAGGCATCATGTGGATTGAAGGGCAAAGCAGAACAAGAGTGAAAGAAAAGGAAGGGAAGAAAACTAATAAGCAAAGAAAGAGCATTGAGTGGTTGGGAGAGGCCATTATGTATCTGACAAGCTATTTGCAAATAAGAAAGAGCATAGAAGAGTTCAACAAAGCTAAACTCCTTATATAACAAGTAACGTAATTTATTAGTTCTAATTAGCTTAATTGATAAAGTCTTGATAATTGAAAAAGAGAGTTGAGGTTTAATTCTCATTTACACTAAAATCTAGTTGATATCTTAATTTGATGATAAAAATTATCATTAATATGCCATATGTTAAAACTCTAAAACTCTCTTTTAAAAAAAAAAAAAAAAACAAGTAACCGTAACTTACAGCATCAAAATCTACTAAGTCTTGATTTATTAAGAATAGGCTGGTGTGCACGTATGGATGAATATGTTTGACAAGTCAATAATAAGGCGTTAATGACGTTTTTTTCCTGAGGGCTTCAGGACCTCATCCCACGTAGCACTAAAATTGTGAACTAGCAAAGTCAAGGCTTTACAGCCACAAATTGCACCGTGATTAATGAATCCCATTATGGCTAATCAAATAAAAGACAACAGAAAAGAGACCCACACAGGAACAACCTAAAGGAGTGGCCACCGCCTGTGGTGGAAAATATTTTAGCTTCTAACAAAGCTAATTTGCGTTGTAACAGACTGATAAGTTCCTAGTTTAATGGTATTTCCTTGGTTGACCAAAAAAAAGGAGTGGCCAGCGAGGCAGTGACACTCCAATCCACCACAAGGTAGCCTATATATTACGAAATCCATGCCCACTTACAAACAGTAAAATCTTTTAGGCAATGGATCTTATAAATGTTTTCATTTCAATTTTTAATAGTAAAAATTAAAACTTTATACAATATCGTTTACTAACTAACCAACTTACAAAGTGGCATGATTGATTAATTAGTTTCACATCAACAATATAATAAATAAATTCTTAATTATTTTTTAGTGATATTGTAGTTAGTGCAAAATTTTACTACATATAAGTCTTACAAATCTATATAATATCTAAAAACTAAAATATATCATTTATCGTTATTACACTCCTTTTGAGCAATATCATTTCAATTCATTTCCATCCATTCAGTCCACTTTGGTCAATTTAGTTTATTTCGGTCCATATGATCCAATTTGGACAACATCAGCTCACTTTGGTCCAACAAGTACGTTTGGCCTATTGCGTCCAATTCAGTCCACTTCGCTCCCATTTGGTCCAATTTGGTCCATTCAGTAAATTTATTCCACTTTTGTGCATTTGGTACACTGCGGTCTACTTTGGTCCTATCAGTCTACTTTAGTCCATTTTGGACTAATTATGCCTTTAAATTGATTATTTTTGTAAGTTACCTCAAATTTTTATTTTTTCTTAATTTTTGGGTTAAAATTTATGAAATTTTATTCTATTTGAGTCATAGTCTTTAATTTTGGGCTAAAAATACAAACAAAATAGGTATTAGAAATTAGAAATATGGACCTAAAAAGGCAAAAAAAGAAAAAGAAGATAATATTCAAAAGATGACCTTAAAATTCATGTTTTAATAATAATATAGCATTATATATATATATATATGTAATATTGTGTGGGGGGGGGGGGGGGGGCTACAATTTAAAACATATATAATAATTTAAACTTAGTGTAACATGTTACATGTGTCCATGGAATGGGGTGTACAATTTTTTTTTTTTAATATTTCTTGGATGTGTTCAAGTTAGTCAACCATTATGTTATTTTTTTTTTTAAATCCTTTTAAAACATTTTTTTTCCATTTATATAAAACAATATTATAATTATATAATTTAAATATTTTATATCACCTAAATAAAAATAAAAAATACTTTTAAATAATACATGCACTATTTAAACTATAAATTTTACCAGGTTTACAACTAGCTTTTTTTACTTATTACTTATAAAAAAGGGAGAGGCGTCATTAAAACCTGGAAGTATAATACAACTTCTCCGTAACAGACTACTAAGCTAAATGTGATACAACTTTGACTTCAATAAAAGCTAACATTTTTTAGAAAAAGTACATCATATAAACAATGTCATTAAGCATCTGAAATATAGAGAAACGGGAACTCAAGTCGCATAGTAATCCACCTCGTAACAAACAGCTACTAAGCTGCCAATGTATTTCAAGTAAAACTTTCTATACATAACAAGCATCTTAATTGGTGCCGTTACAAGATATGGTCGACATGATTGGATGAGATTATAAAAATTAACTTTACAATAATTTAAAAAAAAAAAATTATAATATCCCAAAACCAATAATCTACCACCAGTCCTGCTGGTTCTCTTATGTTCCAAAAATCCCATTCATTATGATGAATTATACCTTCAAAATAGGTGTACAACATAATCAATCAATTTTATTGGATGCATGCCCCTTAATAACAAAAATGGAACAGTATATGTTATTTGAAAAGAAAGGAAAAAAAATTACACCTCTCTTGCAGATCCAAGTGAACTTTTGAATCAAAACAGTAGCTGAAGAAGAGAGAATACAATATGCAAGATACCGGTCAAGTCAATTCACTGACAAGCACAAGCAGGGGAGGTTGGAACAATGTAATGGTTGAAAATTGGGATATATTATTTGAATGAACCAAAGCTTTTGGTGATCGACCTCATGAATCAATAGCATTGTTGATTATGTTTTTGATTACATATCACCTGCAGAAATATAAAATCAGGAATGTTTTAATATAGGTATTCATACAATGAAGAAATTTAAGCATGAAAAGCAGAAACTTTAAACTGACCTGGTTGAGAATGATCTACTTGTACAAAAAAACTTGCAGCGACTATCAGATAGCAAAGAATAAGCATATGACCTTTAAAATAATTAGAAGTTCATTCCGGCAAACAAAAAATTTGCGACATATAAGAATATGTAATTATGTACATAAAATTACCAAAAGATAAAAATATCGCAAAAATGGAATCCACAACAATTAAGAGAGTAATTATTATCACAAACTTATTTCAAAACAGAATTGAGCAAACAAGAGAACTCAGAATGCAGTTGGACTTATTTTAAAAATGCATATATAACCATCCAGCTTATATCAGAGCCTACCATCGCAAATATTATTTAAAATGCTTCCTTCTCTTATAAACATCTGACCAAACTATAGAGATTTTTAATTCTTTGTCACTGAAATACATACCTGCAGCATGAAGGCTACTACTAATACAGTCATAAAAAGCATTGCTGTCTCGAAAAGCTGAAAGTTTAAGTCCATAGGTTGCCCCAGAATCCAACCAACAAGTACAGAAATGGGAAGCTGCAGCAATATAAAGATGATTTTAGCGGATATTGATGCCAAAATGAAAATCATCAATACAGTAATACAAAACAGAACAATCATCAAAGCACAGTATCATATATGAATAGGCCTCCAAGCACAAAATGGATTGTACAGGGATGCCATTTTAATGACAATATCCAAACATGAAAAACAATGCAGATGAGAACTTAATCCTGCTCCCGGCATGATAAAACATGTATAACTATATATAAAGTAACGGACTTTTCTGAAGCTAAACAAACAGAGAATAATAATGTCTCTCATTTTTTTTGTTTTGAAACAGTGTGGATTTGTCTCAAGGGTTTCTTGTTCAAGCTGCAATAAACATCACATCACAGGTAACAAATATCACACGAAACAAATTCATGTAAATAGGTCTTAATAGAAGCATATATTTCTAAGTGTACAAGATTCCTGCCATAAAAAGGTGGAGCTGCTCCAAAAGAAGAAACTACTCATGATAGTAAGTGTGATTCTCAACAGCTCTCTTTTCCAGCTAAGAATTTTATCCATAATTCCATATGTTGAGACAGCCAATGGGGTGTAAAACTAAGGCTACAAAAGGACTATTCCTGTATTCTTGAAAATGACAGGCCTTGATTGAGATTGGGACTTCTGTTGTATATGCCTTTGTCTTGGAGGAAACATGACAGGGGAGGGGATGATCAAACTCCATTTACTAATATAGTTTTAACGATGAAAGAGATATTTAATATTTTAACAGAATTTCAAAGCAGCTGAAGAAACAGATCACTTTTTTGTTCCTCGAAATTTTTCAGTTATTCAGTTTCTAAAAAAGAATACATTTATTTAACATGAGGATGCACAAAACACTTAATGACTTGTCACTAACATAGAAGTTAGAGGATATTTTTGAAGATTGAAATGGTTCTATCCATTTCTGTGATTCAAATATAGGTTCAAATGCAACTCAGATTAAACAGTATAAACAAGAAATTAAACTAAGGTCAAACAAACTCTTATTTTTTAAAAGTAAAAACATAAAATAGATATCTGAGTTGATGATCCTATTGCCACTCCTAATGAAATGTCCTGTGAAGAAACTCAATTCTTAAAACTCATTCTAAAAAGAAATTGTTAGAAGAGAATGTTAGAAAGCTTACAAGCTTGTCTTTCACGGCAAACATAATAGCACTTGCATGCTCTGTGGCATTCCCCACAATTGGGAGCAAAACAACACTAACAAATTCAAGTGGCACATTCCATGCAATAGATGCTCCTTGCAAAACAATCAACCAATCAAAAATTTCGTGAGTCAAAGAACAGTAGAGAAAAAAATATAAAATTACTAGAAGATTGCCATTAGAACTTTCATCTATTGTGATAGTAAAAAGGTAACGTTTCTAATAGAAACTCTGGAATTTCAAAGATTCCTGCACATAATTTTACTTTAGGGTTATTTTCTTAATCATATTTGGTCTAGATTATTCTAGAGTTTGTAATAGTATTAGGACTGTTTTAGTGGAATTTCTTAGGGTTTAGTTTAGAAATCAATATTAGGAGTCAGGTCCAACTAGGTTAAATAAGATTCAATCAGTCTATATAAAAATAAAAATAAAAAAAAATTCAATTTACTTATCAAATATATATATATATAGGCTTCGTTGTATTTACAGAACTCAAACTTAATCAACGGAATTATTGGTAATTTGCATTATTGAAGATGTGTTCCTAGAATGTTCTCCCCTCTCTTCTCTTCTTTGGCCTGCATTACTGTTCAAGTACTCTTCACACAGCCCCTACACAGCAACAAACTTCTCACTTTTCCTTCTTTACAACCCCAAATGAATCCATTCTACTTATACATCAAAATCCTAAAACCCCACATACTTTCACAACGCAACAATAGTTGGCCCTCAATCATCTTCTATCTGGTAGGTAAAAGGGCACCGACTTATTTCCAAAATTAGAGTTTGATCCTAGGAAGCATTGACACTTCATTTAAGGTGTCATAACTATGTCATACCAGTTTTGCACTCACCATGTTAGTTTATAACTTTTCAGAAATTGCTTGTGTCATACTAGTACCCGTACCGATGCCTATGCTTCCTAGATTCGACAGCAGCTGCCCTTTTTTTGGGGGGAAAAAGTTCCTTGCCAATTTTTGCTCTACCAAATAACCACCATACAATCAATCAAAACAAGCCTCTTAAATTATATATTTTCTGCTGCCCAAGAAATCTTGCAACCTGCTTGTTCTTTACTTCAGCCCACTTTTGCCATTCAATCCTATCTATTCAGGACAGAAACAAACTACAAGCCTTACCAATAATCCATAGCTCTAAAACCCCTACTTCCAAACCCTATAGCTCATCATAAGCACAAGCAGAGAGATTTGGAATATCAGCCCTGTGTCACTTATATCAGTCAATGCCCCAAAACATGATAGAAAAGTAACCATATACCAAACCAGCATTTGATACAAACATCAAAATATGGCCAAACAAAGTATTATGTCATTAGAGTTTCCAATTGCAATGGCTCCTACATGTAAAGAGGGAAAAGGGAAATTATATATATCCTTTAAGAATTTATTTATCCTTCAAAAGTGTATAATCATAAATTTTCTAGGAGAAAGAAACAGTAACAAGAAAATATTACCTCTATTGCATGAACTAAATATTCAGATAGGATTGAGATCCAAGCTGTCATAATCAAAAGCCAAATTATTGATTCCCATTTCAAGATCTCAGGACCTTCATTGTCATCTGAGCTCTCTTCAGTCTGACTCCATTCCTATGTTCATACCATATATCACACTATAAATTAATTAATTGAAAAATCCAAGCTAAAAGAATTCTCCATATGTTGCGTTTAAAAGTGTACTAAGATATAAAAAAAGTTATCAAGTTTCATAGTCTATTAGATTAAGCAGAGGAACCCAGAATATCAACAACATCAAGAAAGCTGTCAAAAAGTCTGAACCATTCATGTTTTTCATCATAAAACTAATAATTCGAACTTCCTAGCCATCATTTTTTTTTTTTAATAAGTACTTCAGTAGCTGTCATATTGCAAATAAACTGTAGAGAAATCCATGTATAAGAATGAAATTTAAAAGAATACAATAAAGAACACATGGTACTAAAATGTTTACACATTGAAATATTCTGAACTCTTTTCTTTTTGGGTTGGGGGAGGGGGGCTATGAAAAAATTCATAACCAACCTCATTAAGAGGATCATAGGGATTCTTATGAAACTTTAGCTGGAAAAAGAGGAAAGCAGCATATGTAACAATCATGATGCAACTGTAAAATCTTGAAAGAGCCAACTCTGACTCCCCAAAATGAACCTCAGTGGGTGTATAATGAAGAACAGCTGGAAAAAGTAGGCCCATGACTGCCATCTACAGAAATCCAGAGTTTACAGCAGTTTCCTGCATGCCACTTCTACCAGCTTTAGCATGAAAGATACAGGACAAATTAGAATATACATGTGCACACACACGCACACACACGCCTTTTGAAACTACTGCTCCTTTTGACAAAAAAGACCACCAAAAAAGAATGCACATCCGAGCAACAAGTTTGACAGAATTGAGCCCAATAATGACAGCTGAACAACACATATCAGTCAGCTTTTCAGTGCATAGATTGATGTATTAAATTCTGTTGCATTCCCAAAAGTAGCATTC
This sequence comes from Quercus suber, assembly GCF_002906115.3. NCBI lineage: Eukaryota > Viridiplantae > Streptophyta > Magnoliopsida > Fagales > Fagaceae > Quercus > Quercus suber. The sequence continues at coordinate 80,839 of NW_027070526.1, read as the reverse complement.
AACAAGCCTCCAAATGCAATTTCAAATTCACTGCATTAAAAAAAGGCAGCTACAATAGTGATAAAGATGGATATAGACAATGCACATGATACTTGTTAGAATCGTTGTTGCTTTATATAGTAGCTAATCCTAGGAAAACCCTAGGATAGGTTGCTTGCTCTACAAGTACATGGATAATTGGACCTAGTATGAGTTTGAGCCTCTTGGACAATAATCTCTCTAGCACTCCCCCTCAAACTCAAGAACATAACTTCTTGAATGTAAAGAAAATGCATCGGCCACTAACAGCCAGAATGACCTCAACTATGGAGGGTGAACATCACCAATGACCATTCGACACATGGCTTAAGGGGGGCGTGGATATCCTTAAGAGGCTTAGGAGTGATCACAGTCATGAGGAAATTCAAGATGCTGCCACATGTAACATGCGACGTGCATGCGAGCACACAATGCTTGCACACATGGCAAGATGGCATGACAGCTTGCAAAGCAATATGTTACTGCTTGTGTTGACATGACTATCCTACACATGACAAGACCTAACGTGACCTAAAAAACTAGGTCCCAACAAAAAGTTCTTGACGGTTACACATTTTCTATATTGAAATGTACAAGTTACTATGAGCCTAATTCACAAACAACCAAACAAAAAGTTAAATTCCTTCCTATTTTGAAATGTACATGTTACATCTTTTTCTTTATGGATATTTTTCTTTTTATTCTAAACTTTCTTCTCTTCCAAATTTAAATTCCTTTTCTTTTCCATACAAACAACCAATTAGAGAAACAACTATTTATTATAAAATTAAATATAAAAAACTTCCAGTGATCTATTTTTCGTTCGAAGCTACTCCGAATCTCCTTTTCTATCATCTTCTCGTCATTTGTTCTCCGCCATGATTCATTCGAAAACGACGATATCTCCATGCTTTTTTTTTATTTTCAAATTTCACAGAGAGAGAGAGAGAGAGAGAGAGAGAGGGTGAATTTGATGTTATGGGCTATTTGACTAGGTTAAAAAGGAGGATAATGGATGGGATATTGGGCTGGGTTGGCCCATATTTAAAAGTTCTTTTATTTGGTGTCTTGCTAGCCCGATGGGGACGGTATCTTGTGCACTCATCTTATAGAGCACATTTCTCATAAGCATATGAGCCCCACATACTTGTGAGAAATGTACTCTATTAGACATTTAGACGGGCGCATAAGATAATTTTTTAGCCTGATAACGGTATCTTGTGTGTCTATCTTATGGAGTGCGCTTTTCATAAGAATGTGAATCCCACATGCTTGGAGTTCACATACTTGTGAGATGTATGCTATATAAAATGGGAAGGTGACATAAATTGTCGTAATTTTAAGTGAAGTGGAGAGAATCTTATTTTCAGTGTATTGAGGGCAGTTGGCCGAGCCTGGTTTGGGTGTGCTTCAATCCAATGTAGTAGAAAACAATGCAATCTCAAAATTTTCTTCCCCCTTCCCAAAGGAAAGGTGAGGCAAAGACGGATTTTGCTTATCCCAATCAAAGACGAATCTATATTAGGACTACGTGAGCCAAGACATGGCCTTCTAGCCCAAACAACCCCTATTATACATATATTTTTAAATTGTGGTCCTAAGGACGTAGTTGAACACAAAAAATTCAATTTATCCAAATAAATCACCAACAAAAGAAAAAAAAAATGGTTGGTTAGTCCATGATGTGTAGACAAACTCTAAAAAAATTATATTTAACCTGATTTGTTTTGTTAAATATTGTTTTGTACATTTGTTTGTGTTTTATGTAGATGAAATCCATTAGAAAAGGAAAAAAAAATCCTAATTAGGATACATTAAGGACAAATAAAAAAATAGGAAGTTAAGAACTTAAAATAATATTGTTCTTTTATTTATATTTTAAGGTATTTCATTGCTTTGAATATGCACACGTAGGTGTTTTCCTTTTCTTTATCAAAATATTTCATATTAGTTTTTTTCTTTAAAATTGGGATGGTAGTGGATCCAAAGTACAAATATGTCATCTATTGTCAATCTATTTTTTTCCATCACACCAAATGGTTAATAAAAACTAGAAGATCAATAGCCTACCAACTTATTTATAAAGTTGTTCTACTTTTGATTACTTTTCCAATATTTCTACTGCAACTATGGAACAAGAATTTTTAGCCATGAATATTAACAAAATTATGCTTCGTAACAAATAGAAAATTGATTTTTTTAAAGGATATTTTTTATTTCATTCATTGAAAGGGAAATGACACCAACACATTAGCCACTTAATAATTCACATTCCTTGGAGAGAGATGAAAAAAAAAAACTGAAAATTCCTTACTGTGCAGCATATCCTAAACGCTCAGCCAAAGGTGTTATACCCAATAAGCTTAGAAAGAAGACCCAAGCCTGCAATCCACATCAACGTAATGAACAATAATAAATACAACAAAATGATTCAAAACCGCTATACATCATCAATAGCAGCAGGAACTTTTTGAATATATTGAACATGAGCAATATGATATAAATTTATAAACCACAGTACTAATAAATAAATAAATAAATAAAGGCTATTGAATACATTATTCTTTTTAAAAAGAAAAAAAAAAAAAAAGTGCAGGAACACTCTTTTTTTTGCAAGTTTATTATTCTTGCAGTTTTATAGTTCAAACTCAATTGCATAATAACTTAATCAATCTATATTCTTTAATATTAATTAATCAATCAATGCTTATTAAGATTAATATACGTGGTCTAAATCAAGTATGGGTAGCCAAAATAATTTAGAACTTTTTTTTTTAATACAAATTAACTCATAATCATGTGCTGGGTTCATAATTGGCCTATATTAATTATGGAGTAACCAAACAATCTTATCTCTTCAAGTAACATCTTGATTAAGGTATCTTAATTATTTTATTGAATCTTCACTGTGAACAACCATCAATGCCAGTAGAGCTTTTGGATGAACGAAGAGAAAAGTCAGATCTTTCCTATTGGGTGAGGGAGACTAGAATTTAGGTAAGCAGTCAGATCATGATCTTGATTTGCTAAACAAAGCTTTAAGTTTCCGTTTGGAATAGATTACTTAACTGAAACTGAAAACTTTTTGCTAAAAGTACTGTAAATAAAGGTAATAATTAGCTGAATAGTATAGTGAGACTCATGAATAGTACCAAAAAGTGCAGTAGAACCCATGAATAGTAGCAAAAATAAGTTGAAATTTTCAACTTGTCCTAAACGGACACTAAAAGGAAGGATTCTACCAGAAAAATTAAAATATGTGTCATTTGAACAGAAACTATCAGGCCCATATACCTACAATTAAACACAAACCATGCACACAGCCCGAGCATTTCAATCAAAGCCTACAATTTCTAAAAAATGCCTTACGAATATGAAGCAGAATTTCATGTAATGTCAAATGAAGGAGCGTCCAAGTTGTTGTGCTTGTTAGTAATTTTAGTGAGGTTATTCAAAAATATGCTTAAAATCAGTTTATGCTAATTTTATTTTTGGTAAAATTCATCCCACCAATATGTGGTATTGATGAAACTTCCAATGCCACTCATTTTAAAGTTACAATTGGATATATCAATAGCGTAATTAACTAAATTCAATAGGTCAATTAGGAAGAAAATATCAAACAAGAAACTAATGGTGGTGTTTGTAGAAATAGGATCCAATTGCATATATTTTTTACTTAGAGAAACTTAGGACTAGTTGTACACTGCCTTCCCTAATACAATCAACATATCCTACTGGAAAACATTCATTCAAAAAATGATTGATTGATATTGTGATAACAATGTGTAGAACAAAATAGATTTTGGTCAACACTTAACAAGCAGGTCTTCTCTCACTAGCTGTTTGTTATTAATTAAAGATTATTGACCTGTGGTGCAGACAATGCAAAAATGCAAAATTATACCAAAAACATTATAAAACTTATAAATAAATAAAAAACAAAATGGAGTTATTAACAACTAAGTTGTGTGGAAATACATTAACAACTATTGATACTGCTCAATTAAACATCACAACATATTGATAACTGATTCATTGCGAAGGGCTACAACAGATTGGTAATTAACTCTGCAACTGTCTTGACACATGAATGGGCACAGTGGTGACCATGAGTTTGTGCCTTCGTGGTTGAGATCAATGAAAATTTGAAAAGAGAGGCCTTGATCAAAAAATGTCAATGAGTTGATCATTATTATAAACAAATTTAGACTCCAAATCTTTATACACAACTAGCTCGTTTGCAAACAAAATAAATTTCTGTTGACAAGTCAAAAATTTAACAAGCAGGTGTATCTTGGGAGATTCACCAGCTTTTTGTTACTATATTTGTTCATCCTAAGATCCATGCCAATATATATTGGGCAAATTACAACTTACTCACTTGTGGTTTATCTAAAATTTAAATTGCTTACTTGTAATTTAAAATTTGACACTTTACCCACTTAAGGTTTGACCAAAATTTAAATTGCCTGTAATTTAAAATCCCATCATACAAGTGTTCCACTAGATTCTTTTTTATCTTGTATTTTTATGTTTTTTGTATTTTTTGAGGAGAGAGACATTAAAGTGGGGCAAAATTACATATTTAGTACTGTTTTTAATAAAAGTGAGTTACAAAAATCTAACTGAGCTAACCTTAGGTGGGTAAAATGTCAAATTTTAAACTACAAGTAGACAACTTAAATTTCAGCCAAACCAAAGATAAATAAGTTGTAATTTGCGTATATATATTAGTAACTTGCTTTTCACTGATATTCTTCTTTTGTTGGCAAACTTTGACTAAAAATGAAACAAATTGTATAAGTGTCAAAATTCATGAACTTTTGTGACAGTGAAACTTTACCATACTTTCGAAAGAAAGATGGATTATAGAGACTTGCTTCTGTGTTGGTATGGTAAAAACTCTATGCTAAAATGATTATAAGAATTGGAAAAGATGAAATTAGCAAGTCCCATCTAATTGGAAAAAAAAAAAGCATAAAATAATTATTAGGTTATTCTTGACAAGGAGTCACTTTTATCATTATTTTCTTTTACAACCTACTTTGTGTTGGTTTTTATGGATAGCTTGTGGTTTTTCAGGTTTTGATAGCAAGGCATCAGGATAAGATGTACCCTATTCTTGAACCCAAAGCAAAAACAATTTCCAAGCTCAAGATTTTTAGTTAGTATCTTGTAGAAGCAGCACAACAACCTTAGGTAATTGAATATGACACATAAGATGAAACCATTGATGTCACCTGATTTAATTCTGTCATTTTCTTTTACTGTTGACTGCTAGTGAACAGAGGCAACAAATACCAATTACATATGTTCATCATTTTAATCTACCAAATAAGTCAAGTCAATTAAATTAGTCATAACTCATAAGGTTATCTTTAATTAAGAACAGCATACCCAGGTTATGTTCCTTTCTACTTATGCTCATCAAACAAATCTTTCATCCTTAGTTTCAAACAACAATCAAAATTTTAGATAGCAAACAAATCTTATCTCCTCAAATCCACAATTTGTACCTCAAGTTGTTATATATTGAACCTGTCTTAAGATTACTCTGGCTCTTTAAAAAAATCATAGAAAAAGTCTTAACAGCCAATGTCACCTCCTTTCTGCTTCAAGAATTCCTTGACCTCTGCAATGTCCTGTGCAAAGAGCTGAAGATGGTTCTGCACATCAGAGCCCCCTAGACCAAATTTGACCAATATAATTACCATTCAACCAAATTCTATTAGCACAGGTATGCTTAGAAAAAATTAATAGTAAAGCAAAACGGAGTCCCATACTTTGCCAATCGAACAAGACAGTCAAGTACATCTACACGATCATCAATAGCTTTCCTATATGCTAAATCCATACAACCAAGGTAATCTTTGCTTGCTCCATATTTAGAGATAACCAAAGGATTTGCTGGGGAGAGAGGGAGGTGAGGGAAAAAGGTCAACAATAATATTCTAAAAATATATATATACATATATATATTTTCATGAAAACATACAGTTAGACAACCTTATCGATCAGTTATGAGGAGAAAAGAATCAGCTTTGATTAGAAGCAATATGCAATAGTGATATACCTTCTGCTGAAGCATTTTGGCCTAGATGAGCAAAGCAATCTGCAATGTGAGGAGCGATCAGCATCTTGAAGAAAATATTATTGAAATGAACAGGCAATAATCTATCATAGAGAAAACTAACTAATTATGTCAGAATTATCAAGCTATTACTGTTAAATGAAATGCAACTATAAGAAATGATATTTTAATCCTTCAGTTCCTAAAATGCAATTGTGGCATGAGATAATGTGATATACAAAAATCATATTCAAGTACTAATAATAGAACAAAATCCATTTTTATTTCTATAGTAACCAGATCAAGGAGCTCTGCATTAAAGATAGTCCCAGGACTGAGAATGAAATTGAAAAGTCTACAAAAAGCAATGAGTTCGAGTCTTAGTAATTTTTTGTTTGTTTAAATTTATTAAACAATTAACTTCACATGAAGGGCAGGATAAATCATGAACGTGACTATACGAATTTAGAAATAGCACCAGTTAAGAAAATGCAGGAAAGTTGTTAAGATTATCTAGAAATGCAAACTGATATCCACATGAATCCATTGACAAATAGTAAAACAGTTCACATTGAATGTGCTGCAAGTTCAAGAAATGGGCAAAGGAGAAATTTATCAACGAGTCTTGGTAGCCAAATCCAAGGAAATCGCAATTAGAAGCTTTATTGATTTGATTGTTAGAAATCCAATACATCTGTCAAAGGATTCAGGTAGGCAGAGCAATTTAATTTTTTAAGAGAATGTACAGAAATCAAAACAGCTTGAAATTTAAAATGAACCAATACAATAAAGATTTTAGATATGGATGATTTTAGGTGAACACTTTTCCTAACAGGGGGGAAAAAGACAAAAATTAACCTATAGCCTATGATGGAGTATAAGTGGGACATCAGCCAGCACATCATTAACAGAGAAGTTGCCATTGTCAATGTAATTCAAGAACGGACTTACTGGATCATAACTATAACTGAAGCTCAGTGGAACACCATTCGCAAGATTGATGCAAAAACTTCTAGCTCTTCTTCACGAGCTTGTTAATAATCAGTTTCATCTACAGGAAAATGTCTTGACAAATGTAAGATTCTTTAAGAGGGACCATAAGTCTGGTTGGTTGAAGGCTCAATCTCATCTTGTCCAAGAAACCAAAAGACCAGTTTTGTCATTTTTGGATAAAATAGCGCTGTAATTCTTCTTAGGAAAGCAATCTCTGGTGGTGAAATATAATTAACAATTATACTTTTAGATACAGAAAATACAAAGCTTCTTATACTCAAATTGTGTTGAGTGAAGAATTGATCATGCTGCACAAGTATTAGAACAAAAGGGTGGGTCAAATGATAGCCATCCAACCAGATCCTACATGTTTAGAGAAACATCTTACCAAAAAGAAGAAGAAAGAAGACACTAATCAAAATTTTAAGAAGCAAAATATTGTTGCACATACACATGTGAGTGGAAGTTCCATATGACAATAAACGAAGAAAAAATTATTATAACATTATTGGGCTCAATTTTCAAAACGCATTTCCTTTAGCTTTGGGTTACGCAGTATGTCACAAAAACAAGACTACCTAAAATTTCTACAAAAGGGGTCTAAAAATTATATGCAAGAAAAGTTTTAAGTAAATACTTTCCAAAATCACTCAACCAAATTCAAATGCAATCTCAGCATTGTTTTCACTGTTTGTGTCTCAGCATCTTATACATATCTTCAGTAAATGATAAAATCACACCTAAAAGTATCAAGAGCAACCCAAACAAAGCTATAGCTTAAATGATGAGACACGTGCAAATTAATTTAAAGAAAATCTCACACAACAAAAACCCCTCTTGTTGTGCTTGACACTAGGGTTTGAATCCCACCAGTCCTCTTCCCGCTATTTACCTAGCAAAAAAAAAATTTATTCAACTTCTAGGGTGCTATTTCCTCCACACACACACACACACACAAAAATAAATAAATAAATAAAACCCCTTCTAGGGTGCTATTCTCCAATTTTATTTTGTCTGTGTGGAGCTAATTGCCACTGTGAGTTTCATGTATTGACCCTAATGTTGAGAGAGGGTGTGTGTGCTACCTTTAATTGCAATTTTTTCTTTTTATAGTTAACTATCTTCTACCATGCCAAACAGATTTGAAACAAAATCGTTGTTAAATCATTGCAAACAATATTAGATTCCCAACAAAACACCACAGAGAATTAAATTTGCCCCACAACTTCAACGTACCCCAATTGGGTAAATCACCAATTCAGCAAAATTTCATTTCAAAAATCACAAATAAGCCATGTATCTGTATCTACCCACGTATGTAGAGACACAAAATTCAAAATTAATAACCAATAACATGTTCTTTTTATCAAGTCAATTTTTAGAATTTAGAATTGAGATAGGTTATGGGTTGTTGTACCTGATTGGGCTGGCAGGACATGAGAGCCGTGCCATGGAGCCTAACTCACAGCCCCTTCAATTCCTCCATGGGACAAAGTAGACTTGGCAAACTGGCTCTTTTATAGCTTAACTGCTTAAGCTTCATTATAGTGGTTGCAAGGAATCTACCAAAATAGCCTTCGAATTTGATACAAAGAGCCTACTTATTTTGCCCAAATAAGCGCAAACTTGTTGATGCAGGACAACCTAGGCTTCCCACCTAGATTAGTCCTACCGAAGAACCTTAGGCTTCCCACCTAAGGTGTTTGGAATCACTACCAAACAAATACGCAAATAATCTCGATAAAAATAATAATAATCTGTAACCTACAAAAGGAACCATCTGGAGCTTTATATACAGCTTTCAGGAATCATAATGATAAAGATAAACTCTCCTAAACAAATCCTAAACAATCTCAAACACTAATATTATAATCCTAAACAATCTCAAATACTAGTCCAATACTAAAGATAAACCCAAATAAAGATAACATAAATGATAAGGATAATCTCCACAGGTGTGCCATCATGTGGTGTCCGCACCAGAAGACTTTACATGCATTGATGCACATGAGACATGTATTGACAAATGCCAAAAACCAAAGCAACAAACAAAACTAACAAAAAAGAATGAAAGAAAAGCATGGTGTTTTATTGGATTATATATGAAAAGAACAACCCGAGTATTAAATGAACTTTCTTTGGTCTCCCAAAGCTGAGTAATCTCTCTCTCTCTCTCTCTCTCCAACCCATCCCTCCCTCCAAGACTATGAAATTGTATCATAATATGCTGAATGCTGATACGAATTAATTAGTAACATGCACCACTTTTCTCTTTACCCCTTTATTTTGCCAAACCCATCATATTAGTTTATATGCAAAATAAAAGTAGATTATTAATTTCTAAAAATTTTAATACGACTAAAATGAGCACTTCAAGGATGGTGTTTGCTACATCCTGAAATAAAGAAAGCATATACGTTGTGGTCTATGAGAAAATAGCATAGGTTAAATTATTTTGCAAACATACTTTGTGTTAGTACATTTTAAATTAAATATGTTGAAACTTAAAATAATTGAAGATGAATAAAGATATGAGTTATAATAAAATTTGTTAAAGAAAGAGTTATTTGTATGTAAGTTATATTAAATAAATTAAGAGAAGTTTTCTAAATTAATAAATAACATGTAGGTTATGTGAAGGGTTGGAAGAGTATATATATGGCTATGCTATGGACTAATTTCCTATCAAGAGTGAATGAAGAGAAATAGTTAAAAGCAAAGAGTATTGTGTGAGAGAATGAATTCAATAATATTTCTAAATACTTGAGAGATTTCAGGCCAAAGAAAGGTATTCTTTTGGTGAAGCTTTGGGTTTGAATACTTTGTGCAGAAGCTATTCTAGTCATACAACATTTGTTGGGCTGTTGAATCCTAAGAGAGACAAGTCAGAGAAGGTCTGCACCAATTACAAAGATTAGCTAACCAAGGGCTTGAATCTTCTTAAAAAGAGCAAGTGTCACGCCTCAATCCAAATAGTGTTGTGTTCATCTCTTCAAATTAATAATATTCAGCGTATTATTCAGTTTCTTTTTGTGTTGTTTCCATTATTATTGTGTTTGCACCATCACTTTGTGTTGAAATTAAGTTCTTTTTGATATTACAATCATATGCTATTCTTTAGACTTTAAATTCTTTTTGACATTTTTATATTGAACTGCTTGAAAAAAATTTCTAACTTTTCCATTGTTTGGTATGTACTATGTAGTTGCAATATATATATATATATATATATAATTGGCTAAGAGGTGGAGAAACTGAATTTCATGCCTAATGCACTATAGCAAAATGACACTATCACCTTACAAGTTACAACCAAAGTGTTTTAGGCTTTTAACAATATAAGTTGCAGCCATGCATTTAAAGTTAAAACTCTAAATCTAAAATAAACTAGATATAGATATATATATATATATATATATTTTTAATAAAACAAAATTGCTGGACTGTGTAATTTCACCACTGCCATTGGACAATTTATCTTTTTGAACTTAAATGCAATTTCACCCTTACCGCTGGAGAATTTATTTCCTTTGAACTATCGAAACAGGACCACTAATATACTAACTAAGTATCGTAAAATGTTTTTCTTTGGGCTTCTGTTGCTATTTTGTTAGGTGCAATCTCTATTTTTTGCTTGGATAGGCTTGTCATTACACCGAAAGCCTTTAGGCACCATCTCTAGAGCCCATAGTCGAGTTTCAGTTTAGCTTCCCAACATTTTATTTAGAGGTATCAATTTTCCCCTCAACAGTATCGAATATATCATTTTGTTTTATTAAAAATATATATATATATATATATATCTATATCTAGTTTATTTTAGATTTAGAGTTTTAACTTTAAATGCATGGCTGCAACTTATATTGTTAAAAGCCTAAAACACTTTGGTTGTAACTTGTAAGGTGATAGTGTCATTTTGCTATAGTGCATTAGGCATGAAATTCAGTTTCTCCACCTCTTAGCCAATTATATATATATATATATATATATTGCAACTACATAGTACATACCAAACAATGGAAAAGTTAGAAATTTTTTTCAAGCAGTTCAATATAAAAATGTCAAAAAGAATTTAAAGTCTAAAGAATAGCATATGATTGTAATATCAAAAAGAACTTAATTTCAACACAAAGTGATGGTGCAAACACAATAATAATGGAAACAACACAAAAAGAAACTGAATAATACGCTGAATATTATTAATTTGAAGAGATGAACACAACACTATTTGGATTGAGGCGTGACACTTGCTCTTTTTAAGAAGATTCAAGCCCTTGGTTAGCTAATCTTTGTAATTGGTGCAGACCTTCTCTGACTTGTCTCCCTTAGGATTCAACAGCCCAACAAATGTTGTATGACTAGAATAGCTTCTGCACAAAGTATTCAAACCCAAAGCTTCACCAAAAGAATACCTTTCTTTGGCCTGAAATCTCTCAAGTATTTAGAAATATTATTGAATTCATTCTCTCACACAATACTCTTTGCTTTTAACTATTTCTCTTCATTCACTCTTGATAGGAAATTAGTCCATAGCATAGCCATATATATACTCTTCCAACCCTTCACATAACCTACATGTTATTTATTAATTTAGAAAACTTCTCTTAATTTATTTAATATAACTTACATACAAATAACTCTTTCTTTAACAAATTTTATTATAACTCATATCTTTATTCATCTTCAATTATTTTAAGTTTCAACATATTTAATTTAAAATGTACTAACACAAAGTATGTTTGCAAAATAATTTAACCTATGCTATTTTCTCATAGACCACAACGTATATGCTTTCTTTATTTCAGGATGTAGCAAACACCATCCTTGAAGTGCTCATTTTAGTCGTATTAAAATTTTTAGAAATTAATAATCTACTTTTATTTTGCATATAAACTAATATGATGGGTTTGGCAAAATAAAGGGGTAAAGAGAAAAGTGGTGCATGTTACTAATTAATTCGTATCAGCATTCAGCATATTATGATACAATTTCATAGTCTTGGAGGGAGGGATGGGTTGGAGAGAGAGAGAGAGAGAGAGATTACTCAGCTTTGGGAGACCAAAGAAAGTTCATTTAATACTCGGGTTGTTCTTTTCATATATAATCCAATAAAACACCATGCTTTTCTTTCATTCTTTTTTGTTAGTTTTGTTTGTTGCTTTGGTTTTTGGCATTTGTCAATACATGTCTCATGTGCATCAATGCATGTAAAGTCTTCTCAAAAGGTTTTAAAAATATTTTGAATACAGAATCCCTAAGCATAAGCTGGCGCCCATTAGNGCAAATATGAGCAACAAAGACTTAGAGAGGTTTGGGTACAAAACCCTAAAAATAAAAGGAGGCACAAGAGGCACTCTAATCTCTCTCTCAGAAGTCCCAAAAACGTTCTAGGGTTTTCCTTATATATAGAAGTGTTTTACTTGAACCCCAAGACGTTTAAATAGAGTTTGGGCTGAACTGGAACTCTGCAGAAAAATAAATCTGTACGTGGTTCGATCGATCGAGTCTAATTTTCGATCGATCGAGCCTTACAGATTTAGTCCAATAAATCTGCACTCACTCGATTCCAGTTTTACAAATAAACATACTTTGAGCAAGCCTAAACAAGACTAAACAACCTGTTTTGATCATGGTTTGCCAACAATACAAATTAGAGTTCTAAATACATAAATTCCTAAATCTTTAGAACCTAACAATCTCCCCTTTGGCAATCCGTGACAAAACACAAACTAAAAGCTCAAAGTTTACAAAGTAAAAGCTCATTACAAAAATAATGCTCATAACAACAAATCCAATCTTAACTACTATCCATCAGTTGCAAGTGTAGACAGCAGCTCAATTGAATCAACCTGTATATTTCCTGAAACACTCAACAAACGCATAAACGCATGTGTGGAAAAAATACAAGTAAACCAAAATTAAATTCTTGACTTCACAAAACACAAAACAAAGACATATATCATGAAGAACTCATAAATATAAATCAATGAGCAGTGAACAAGAAAGAGAAATAAAAACATAAGTAAACTAACTCTCCCCCTAAGTTAGATACAACAAAAAGTTTTTATTTAGATTCAAGCCCTTTCAAAAATAGTTTCAACTCCCCTAAACAAGACAAACATGATTCCCATAAATTTCAAAAATAGTTTCAACTCCCCTAAACAAGACAAACATGATTCCCATAAATCAATAATTTCTCCCCCTTTTTGTCACGTATTGACAAAGACAACTCATACAAAGAGTAAACAGTCAACATACGCAATAAAGGATAAGAGAAAATAGAGAATCAAGGGGAACACAAAACAATTCAACTCTATAGAAAATAGAGACAGCTCCCCCTATGAACAACACAGGTAAAAAAACTTTTCTCCCCTATAAAAATAGGAAAAACAAAACAAGTTATGGGAAAAACAGTTTTGGGGAAAAATAAAGGAGGGGGGGGAATCAGCAGCAGCAGCAGCATCACCAACAGGATCAGGAACATCCTCACCAGCAGGACCAAGGTTAAAAACACACAAACCAAAATTAAAAACTAAGGTGAGGATACACATGAAGAAAAATATTCTCTCTTTCAATAGAATGCAAACATGGCACTATGTGACCCATAAACAGTTGCATGAGTAGAGAAAATATTTGCACATTGATTATCCTCATAGTACAGATTTATTTTTCTGCAGAGTTCCAGTTCAGCCCAAACTCTATTTAAACGTCTTGGGGTTCAAGTAAAACACTTCTATATATAAGGAAAACCCTAGAACGTTTTTGGGACTTCTGAGAGAGAGATTAGAATGCCTCTTGTGCCTCCTTTTATTTTTAGGGTTTTGTACCCAAACCTCTCTAAGTCTTTGTTGCTCATATTTGCTGTTTATGTGAATCTCTTGTGAGATCTTAGAGGAGCTTTCCTTCACATAAACTTAGGGTTTTCAAGGTAGAGATATTTTCTACATCTTGCTGATCAACAAGGTTGCTGCCATTGAACTTTAAAAGAAAAGCAAGCGGGGAGCTTGTAGCTGATTGAGGAATTCAAGAAAGAAGTAGTCCGTGGATTCGGAGCCTGCGCGTGGTCGTGTCAGGAAGTTCTACTGGTGGGTAGCATTAGGAAGTCGAGCGGGGAGCTTGTAGTCCTTTTGTACGAACTTCAATTCTTTCATAGTGAATTCAGGTTAGCCTTGAGGATCGGTGGGTCAAATCCTCCCCAGGTTTTTACCGTGTGGTTTCCTGGGTGATCATGTCTTGTGTTATTTATTTTCCGCTGCATTATATCTTGATATGATTGTTTGGATTGTTTTAACCTAGAATTGCTTAATTTGACTAAGTAACAACTTGGCTAATTAATCTAGGCTACGCAATCTGTGTATTTTAAGGGGTCTTAAACCGTTCAAAATTGTTGTTCGACAAGTTCAAGAGGCTCAAAAATGTCAAACTTGACATACTTTGAGGAATTTGACCTGAAAGTTGGTTTAAAGAGAAATCAATAGATTCTATTGATCTCATATCACCTATATTCTCCGGGATCCTTCCAGTCAAGACATTAAATGACAAATTCAATGATTGTAGTCCTTGGAGACTAGCCACTTCTTTAGGAATCTCTCCTGATAAATTGTTGTTGGAAAGATCTATAAAATTTACCAGTTGAAGTGTGGTGGAATATTCATGAGATATTCCCTTAATCACAAGCAATTCACTTTCAAAAGGCCTAGAACTAGACTCAAACCACCAATCAAGCAAAAAGAGGGGATCATTTGAATTGTTATTTTTGGCCATCACACTGAAATTGTTAACACATCTAGGTATGCTTCCAAACAGTTTATTATGTGAGAGGTCAAGGATTTGGAGTGAAGTTAGAGCACAAATTTCATCTGGTATTTGACCATAGAAATTATTGGAGTGAAGGCTAAGAATCATCAAGCTTGAAAGTCTATGTCCAATCCACTTAGGTATGCTCCCATCAAATTCATTTTTGCCAATATCAATAGTAAACATGTCTGTACAATTTTTCAACAAGGATAGAAGTTTTCCGGAGAATTTGTTGTTGTACAAATGCAAAGACTTAAGATTAAATAAAGATCCAATGGATGCTGGAATTTTACCAGTGAAATTGTTGTTCCCCAAATTTAAGGCAGACAAGCTTTGCCACTTCATCCAACAATTACTTATTTTCCCTGATAAAAGATTTTTTCCAAGATTGAGAAATTCCATTTTTTTGGGCTCATTCATCTTGTAACACAAAAAGTGAGAAATAGATCCAGATAGTGAATTGTGAGAAAGATCAAGAAAGGTCACATTCGAGGATATACAAGGTAATGGACCTGAGAAGTTATTTGAACTCATATCAATCATGGAATCATCAGACAAAATCAAAGGGATATGTGGAATCTCTCCATAGATTTGATTGTGAGAGATATTTAGATAAGTAAACTGAGAAGACAAGTTCCAAACCCATGGAGGAACTGCATCTGTAATCCCTATGTTGGATATGTCCAAGGTTGAAAGTTGCTTTTGTGAACAAAGCCATGAAGGAAATTTGGGCCCTAAATTCCATGATCCCAAAGCTAAAGAGTTGAGTTGAAAAGGAGGGATCCAATCGAGACTTACATTTAAAGTCAATCGATTCTGAGATGCAAAAAGTGTTAAATTGGCAAAATGAACTTCTGACACCACACCCTCCAACATATTTAAACCAATATTCAGAGACTCTAATTTGGAGAGCAGTCCAAAACTTTGAGGGAGAGTACCGTTAATTTGATTACTCTGAAGGTCTAAGGATCTCAAAGAGGAAAGATTTCCTATAGACCATGGAATTGGACCTGAAATTGAATTATACCCCAAAGAAAGGATGACCAGATTTTTAAATTGCCCAAGTTCATCAGTCAAATGCCCAGACAGTTGAGCACCTTCCATTTCTAAGATCTCTAGTCCATTTGAAACACATCCCGATAGACTTTCAAAGATTTCAGATATCTCTTGACCCCATGTGCTGTATGACAATCTAACTACCCTTAAGATGCAGAGATTACCTAAAGATCTTGGTACCTTTCCTTCAAGTTCATTGAATAACAAGTCTATGCTAATGGCAGATGTTAGGTTTCCAATGGCACTAGAGATTGTACCCTGCAACTTATTTTCCCTTATTTTCCCTGAGGTTGAGGAACTTAAGATGACTAAAACTGTATAGCCAATTGGGGATTGAAGAGTTGAAACCGTTTCCAGATAGGTCGAGGCGCCTAAGTGAAGTCAAGTTCTGGAGATGAACAGGGATTGGACCTTGAAATTGATTGATTGATAGATCAAGAGAAACCAGATTATGAAGACCAAAGACCCAAAACAGAATGGAAGTGTTTTCAAAACCGTTTAATGAAAGATCAAGGGTGGTGAGAGATGAAAAGTTAATACTACTGGGTATCGGTGGTGGGATGAAAACAGAAGGGTCACAATTTGACAATTGCAACTCTGACAAGGAAGGGAGTTTGTTTATCTCCTGTAGCCAATCAGAGGCTTGGCTAAGGTCTGCATTACCCAAATCAAGGTGGTGTAGTAAAGGAAGACCAAAGAGCCATTGAAGGTTCTTCACATATAACCGATAATAATAATTATCATCTCCAAGATTGAGATAGTGCAAATTAGAGAGATTCCCAAGTTGATGAGGAATCAATCCCCCAAATCCCGCATATGAGAGATTAAGATATCTTAAGCTCTCCATTGAGCCGAGGAATTTGGGAATTTGAGTCCCATTGAAATTATTGCCACTGAGGTCTAAGTAAATCAAATGCTTCAAATCAAGCAGAGAAGGATTTATCTTACCGCCGAACACTGACCTCTCATAAGTTTGCAATTGAGCTTCATATTGAGCTTCATCGGTTGGAAGCTCGTCGTCAATGTCATCCAAAGGAGGAAAGCTTCTGAGACGGAGTTGGATGACGTGACCGGTAACGTTGTGGCAGAGAACACCGACCCAGTGACAACAATCCACGTCAAATGCGGCAGCAGCCCAAGAGGCAAGGCGGTTAGAAGGATCTGAAAGGTGTTGCTTGAAGTTGAGAAGGGCGTGTCGCTCGCTTTCAATGCAACGAACCTCAGAGTCGGCAGTGAGGAAACAAAGGAGAAGGGTTAAAGTAACAGCTATTATTATTCTCAACAAGGAACCCTCCCTCTTCATCATCATCATCGTGCTTTCATGAAAATAATAATAAAACTGATAGTGATATATGATTTTGTTATGTTTGGTACCAATGGCATAGGACTTATTTATAGGAAGCGGACCAATCCATTTATCTTATTGTATTGTGATGAAGCAGTTTGTTTGATGCTTTCAATTTCAACCCCACGTTAGGAAGCGGACCCATCCATCCAAGTCTTGTGATAAACCTATTTACCTGTGTTTAAACAATGAAAAAAAAAAAAAAAAAAAAAGTCAACAATTGTGGCCTCCCATCCCATGTGACCCTGACAAAATAAGAAAAAATAGAAACCCACGCCTGGAAGAATAAGAAACAAAACTGAAAGCCAATGGAAAAACTATTTGCCTGTGTTTAAACAATGAGAAAAAAAAAACTAGATAAAGTCCACAATTGTGGCCTCCCATCCCGCGTGACCCTGACAAAAGAAAGGAAAAGAGAAGCCCACACCTGAAAGAATAAGAAACAAAACTGAAAGCCAATGAGAGAAAAAAAAAAAAAAAAAAAAAAGAAGATAAGTCAACAATTGTGTCTGTGTAAGTGCTAATTGCTCTGTTACATGGTACTCGAGTGACTAAACTCAAATAACGCATTGCAACAACCTTGTGTTTCACATAATCGAGTTCTGTATGGCATTTTTTATGGAACTCAATTTTCTTAAACTTGAGTTCCATGTCAAACTCGAGTTTCTAATTAAAACTCGAATTTTAAAAAAGTTATAGATTGCTAGATATTTCTCAAACAGTTGCAAAATATTAATAATTTTAAAAAATAGTAGTATTGGGCTATTTTTGCCTGGATACATATCAATTTTCTAACTTATGAAAAGTGCAACGCATGGTAACTTGATTGGTCAATACCCATTCATTACTTGTATCAAAATTCAACAATCTTCACTCCCTTGTGTGTGTGTTCAGTCCGTGTCTTTCTCAAAAAAAGCAAACAAGTGGGTTTGTCCCACAACGCTCATGTGTGTGTCTCCCAATAGGTTTAAAGTCCTCACACAACATTTAAGAGTTACCGGCTTTTGTATGTTGTGAGTTGTGTGATATTGAACCTGGGTTTCCACTCCCCTATGTGTGTGTGTTAAGTCCGTGTCTTTCTCAAAAAAAAAAATTCAACAATCTTTAAAATAGAATATATCCTACTGAAAACATTGTAGTAAAATAATTTTTAAATATGTGAATAGTGCTAAAACTCTCTGCTCTCTCTTTCTCCTCCATCACTCTTCCACCTCCACTGCCATTCCATAAGGAAATAATTCATAACGCCAGGTGTAACTTTTTTGGATCTGTTACTTTGAAACATTGTTTAGTTCCCATGAGGTTCACTTGAAACCAAAACTATAAACTTGGCGAAAATTCTTAGAGATTAATTGTTGTAGTTCATAGACTCTGTAGGTGAGATCTCAAATATAGCCTAATCCAGAGGATTTGAAAATAATATGAAGGAAAGGAAATTTATCATGCGTTGTCTTATGGGTTGTGCAAGAAAATTATCACTATACCAAGTTACCGACTCTTACAGTGTTAATTATGTTGTTATGCGATTTCGTCTAAGATTTGTAACTCTTGATTTATTTCTTGTCACAAAGGAAAGTGGGATTTTGTTCATTCATAACGCCATATGCAGGGACAACATTTCCCTGCAAAATGAAGTGTAAGCCAAAAATCCAAAAATCCATGGTCTGCAACCGTAAGGGCAATCAAGAAGAAAAAGATAGCAGGTTCGTATACTAACTTTTTATTTTAGAGATAAGTATGGAATGTCATAAATACGAAATAATGAATAAGATTCTAATAAGAATATCAGTATTATACTTTTATAGTTACACATTTTTTAAACCGTTAGATTTAAGTAGATCAAACGGTTAAAAAAAGACCCCCATTATTACAAATATTCTTATTAAGATCTCATTAATTACTCTCATTTATTACATTCTAAACCTATCTCTAAACCCAAAAACGTTTGACGTCTCTCTCTCTCTCTCTCTCTCTCTCTCTCTCTCTCTCTCTCTCTCTCTCTCTCTCATCCAACGGTGTGAATCACAGATGCTTATCATGTGAGCATGACTATGAGTCTATGAAGTCCAAATTTCCCTTGTTTCCCTTCTCACACATGACGAACATGGAACAAAAAAGAAATTGTTCTAGTAATTCCAAATAAATCACAAATGCTTATCATGTGGGCATAACTATGAGTCTATGAAGTCTGAATTTTCCTTGTTTCCCTTCTCACACGTGACGTGCATGGAACGAAAAAGAAATTGTTCTAGTAATTCCTAATTCCAGGCTATACGTATCATTACTACTTTTCCAACCATTCATTGAGGAAATTATTGTGACAATTTCATACAATCAAGTCACTCTCCATAGGTCTATAATGACCTCAAGGTGGATGCATACACTATAAGAGAGATAATGCACATGATACAAGTGAACGAGAAACATTCTCAAGCCTCGTCAATGAAAG
Organism: Quercus suber; assembly: GCF_002906115.3. Lineage (NCBI taxonomy): Eukaryota > Viridiplantae > Streptophyta > Magnoliopsida > Fagales > Fagaceae > Quercus > Quercus suber. Next base: position 61,108 of record NW_027070526.1, on the reverse strand, counting down.
GCATTATCTATTTTAGAGAAATCGGTCAACTATTTCGTGGAAAATGTATGTCATTAAAATAAAAACCACTGCATGGAAAACAAAGACAATAGGCCGCCGAAAAACACTTTATGGTCACTTCCAAGAAACTTCACTACAATTTCCTTCTCCCTTCAGTGTAGTCAACCAAAACAGGCAGATTCCTTGCAAATCCTATAAAGAAATAAATAAACAAAGACAAAGAAAAGCAGGCCAGCCTGATCCACATTTGTTTTTAATTTCAAATGCTTCCAACAACAAAAATTTCCTAATAAGTGGGAGTAGAGAAGAAAGTTCCCACCATGACATGTCTCCAAATGACCGTTTCTTAAATAGGATTTTGATTTGTCATTTGTAATAAATCCCACTATGTTTACTTGTTTAAACAGGATTTTGATTCATTATTTTTTATAAATCCCTCTATTTTTACTTGTTTACATAATTTGTGATAGCTATTTCCATTTTAAAACTTTTTTATTTTTTATTTTTATTGTTTTCTCTAAAAATGCAAAAATCATAGGTGAATCCCTTCATGACTACCTCTAATATTTTAAACATGGGTTGAAAAAACAATCAAGCCAATATTTGTTTTTAAGTTGATATCATGAGATGCTTTGTAGGCAGGGAATGGATCTCAAGGTGCCATACATTAAACCGCCACACATTTTTAAGTTGATTTCATAGATATGAGACCTTTTTTTTTTTTAATGTTAGATAGTAATGGCCTTCTGTCCTAAATTCATTTAAAGCACTATCTGTGGTTTAACCTAATTTCGACATTCCCTTGAAAATGAAGTTTATTTATCTCAATAAATTTTTTTTTTGGCAAGGATTGCATAATTTTTTGATGTTATAAATTATGAGAATTGAGGACAAACTTCCCATGTTGTCACGATTGAATTATCAAAAAAATAAAAAAAATAAAAAAATCCTTCTACATGAATCTTTTAGTTAGAAAGACTTAGGACTAATTGGAAACTACCTTACCTAAAACAATCCTGTTCAATGTCAAACACTTAACAAGTAATTCCTTTTACAATGGTAGTTTGTCATTAAATTTGTTTATTTTATGATCCATACCAAAAGATATCAGTAACAATTTTTTTTTTTTTTTTTGAGAAGATAGTAACATGTTTTCTAAATTGTTCCTATGTGACTCTACCAGCAATAATAAGATAAGTAAAAATAGAACAAGCGACTTTATCATACATACAAAATGAGCATAGAATTTTTTTCTTTAAAAAAAAAAGAAAAAAATGCTATTGCTATTGTTTTCATCCTTATAAGAATTGAAGCATAGATTAAATTTTCATTATTCTTGACAAGTTTTTTTTTTTTTTTATTCAATTCCTTTATAATTTCTTATTTTGTGTTGTTTTAAACTTTAAATGGATTTTTTTTTCTCAGGCTTGCAGAGCATGGGCTCTAGAAAAGAGGTTCAACTCTTTATAACGCCAAGCATTGACTATAACTCTTGTAAATGGAACAAATAAAGATAAGAATATAGTCAACTTTGGTTAGCCACAGCTTGATTTGCTAGACATCAATTTTCTTCCCTGCCAAAAGTTCGACTATTTTAGATGGAAATTTCATTGATTATTACTACTTGTATACAAAATTCAAGGATCATTATATTCAAATAGTTCCCTCATTGATCTAACTAGGTGGCTGGGTATTAATGTATTACTAGGATCAAATTTCAAGGATCATTAAATTGGAATAGGTCCCTCAAGACCCTCACTAACCCAAATTTCTTCCCATGCACACTAACATTTGTGTACACTCCAAATTTTTTCTGCATTTCATAATGATATGTTGTGGAAAGTTTCATATCCAAGTCCAACATGCTTGAAAGTAGTTGTAGTTGAGAAAACAATAGAATCAAAATTAATAAACTCAAAAAAAAATCACCATCTTTGATTCATTTTTCTTATAGTATTATTATTATTATTATATAAATAGGGTTTGGATAAACTAAATTTGAGAATTTCATGGATAACAATTCAAATAATTTATTTATTTGTTTTAAATATAAACTTGGAAAAATTTTAATATGTACTTAGTTATGCTTATTTGTAAATTTATTTTATGAATATGCATGGAGTTACAAGTTAGTGTTTATTATGTATTGGACGGGCATGAACTTTAAAATTGCATAAGACAAGGTTAATTTATTATCATCAAGAAAATCAGAAGTTCATGAATGTGCAAATGTCAAACCTAGCCAGAAACTCTATTGCTTAACTAACATCTTCTAGTGTTTCTAACGGAGAGTCAGAAACGACAAGAGTTTAAATCTCCCTCCTTGATTGTAACTATTGATTTTTTTTTTTTTTTTAAAGTTTCAAAATATAATTGGGTATTAATGTATTACTAGGATCAAATTTCAAGGATCATTAAATTGGAATAGGTCCCTCAGGACCCTCACTAACCCAAATTTCTTCCCATGCACACTAACATTTGTGTACACTCCAAATTTTTTCTACATTTCATAATGATATGTTGTGGAAAGTGTCATATCCAAGTCCAACATGCTTGAAAGTAGTTGTAGTTGAGAAAACAATAGAATCAAAATTAATAAACTCAAAAAAAATCACTGTCTTTGATTCATTTTTCTTATAGTATTATTATTATTATTATATAAATAGGGGTTGGATAAACTAAATTTGAGAATTTCATGGATAACAATTCAAATAATTTATTTATTTGTTTTAAATATAAACTTGGAAAAATTTTAATATGTACTTAGTTATGCTTATTTGTAAATTTATTTTATGAATATGCATGGGTTTACAAGCTAGTGTTTATTATGTATTGGACGGGCATGAACTTTAAAATTGCATAAGACAAGGTTAATTTATTATCATCAAGAAAATCAGAAGTTCATGAATGTGCAAATGTCAAACCTAGCTAGAAACTCTATTGCTTAACTAACATCTTCTAGTGTTTCTAACGGAGAGTCAAAAACAACAAGAGTTTAAATCTCCCTCCTTGATTGTAAATATTGATTTTTTTTTTTTTTTAAGTTTCAAAATATAATATATTGATTTTCTTGTTAGTATCTATATCTTGGAAGTCTTCCTTGTGCTCACACTATTTCTTCATAAAAGAGCTATGATCAAATTCCTTCCCATGCATACTAAAACATTAAATATACTCTATTATTTTTCTTCTTTTGATAAGATACTGTGGAAATTATCATCCAAGTTAATTGAAAATATGTGATGCCCTGGCCCATAATCTTTTCTAATCAATACTAGTTTGAACCTTTCAACATTCCTTTGATATAGGTGATACCGGAATTCTCTATTAATATAGTGATTTTGTTTGATGTTGTGAAATTGCTTTAGGTAGCTATTGAAAAGTCTAGTATGATTAGTTCTAAAAGTCGTGCTTTACGAGCGAAGAAGTGAAGTGATTATTAATTAAAAATCCCGCTGGATGTCAACTACTTAACAAGTAATCCCTCTCACAATGACAGTTTGTTATTAAATTTGCTGATTTTATGATCCATACCAAAAGATATTAGTAACGTGTTTCCTAATATGTTCCTTTTGCGGCTCAGCCAGCAACAATAAGATAAGTAAAATTGAAACATGTGACTTTATCATACAAACAAAATAAGCATAGATTTATTTTTTCTTTAAAAAAGAAAAAGAAAAAGAAAAATAAGCATAGTTCGGTTGTTCATCTGAACTTTTTAATTTGCTAGAAGTAGGCTCATCCATAGGAAGAGTGTATAACTATTTTCCAAGTTACTGGTCTACACATAAGAACTCCTCAAATATCAACTGGGCCTTAGAGCCCACTATAGAAGATGTAAAGCTCATGCTTAAAAGATTTTTTGAGTTTTGATTTTCTTTTTTTACATCGGAATGTAAACTTTCATTGCTCACAATCTTTTAAGGTTGATGAATTTAGGACAGAAAAAAAAATAGTGATTGGGCCATCAAACTCCATTTCTTCTTGAATTGTTTTATCTAATAATAATAATATATATATAAATTTTAAAAAAAAATTGACAATCACTTGGTTAATTTTAGCAATTATTTCCTGACATTCTTGACCTGTGGTTGACGGATAAAGATAAATTGATCAATTTTTCTTACACGTTATGGCAGAGTTATTTAATATAACATGTTGGACAAATTCCTCTACCAAACACGGTGAAACACCCCCTTAATATAACATGATGAAAGTTGGGATGACAAGTCGTACTTTTTATTGACATTTATGTGAGAAAGCAATAAATATAAATAAGATGCTTATCACTTGCAAAAGTCATTTTCAAAATTTGTCAGGGACAACAGGATGGAACCGCAGCTTTTATGGAAAATTGACTTGCAGCTTTATGGGAAGTTAAACCATGAGTGGTGCCTTCAATTCAATCAGACACGAAAATGCATGGAACCTCATGAACAGTATTCACGCCAAACTCGTCCTTAACGTCAATGAGTCTATAGACTCTACACTATCAAATATCATGGTCTTTTACCCAGAAATATCATGGTCTTTTACCCTTATTACAAATTTATAATAATAGAGTAAATATAATGAAGTAAATGACGCGGAGATTCTATCATATTTATAATTTTTTTTAAAAAAATTGACACTTTTCATCAAACATCTTGGTCCAAGTGGTTTTGTACTTGGGATAAGGGTAGGGATTTGAGAAAAAAATTAATACCTTTTGTTATTTTTAACATATACATCTGAGGTTTCCCCTACCCTCCGCTATCAAATTAAAAGAAAAAAAAATTGTTGATACATTCAAGAGTTTTTGTTAGCTTAGTTGGGAATATATATATTTTCATGTAAATGACAAACTCAAATACTGCTTACCCAAAATAAATTGGTGTCCATTTTATGAATCTACGGTGTTCATTATTTAAAAAGTAGGTTAAGGTTAGGTCTAATCCATTAGTGCAATGGTCTCAATGCAATTCGGACTTCTCTAAATCATGTTGGATCCAGTGTATTAATGTTGCATTGGACCTAAGCCGTGTCCAAAAATATTTATAGTTAATAAAATTATCTTTTAATTCTATATATTAAGATACATACAATGATTTCAAACTTATATCATATTCTCTTCATGATATTTTTTATTTTATTTTTTTTATGCTGATTAGGAAGTTGAATCACACATATGTATAGTTGACAGCATTTCATTGGTTGGAAGACCATTTCAGCTATACTCCAATGGACCTAATAATTGGTCCTGATTGACAAAAAAAGAATTTACTCAACTTTTCTTACACTGTATGGCTGTACGAAGTTATTTAATTTAACGTGTTGGAGTTTGGGAGTTGGGACAACAAGTTGTATTTTTTATTGATGTTTTAGTAAGAAAGCAACAAAGAATCAAAAAAAATGGATGACTACTTTTTTCTTTTTCTCTTTTTCTTTTCTTGATAACAGGGATGACTTTACTTGCGAAAGTTATTTTCAAGTTTGTATATGGAACCACAAATTCATGGAAGCTAGTTGTTGACTCATAACTCATGAGTCTTGAGTCATGGCTTCAATTTAATATGAAGATGCATGGAATATATGCACAACATCCACACCAAACTTTTACATAATGTTTGTGAGCCTCTTATCATCAAATACAAAATATCATCGTCTTTTATCCTCAAATAGCTCTTCAAAAAGCTAGTATGATTTTTTTTTTTTTTTTTGGTGAAGAAAGCTGGTATGAAATTGGTTGAACATGACTAGCTGGTTGTTCCTTGTTCCTTCGTCACGTCTTAAATTACCATGATGGGCTCCCTAAAGTTCTGATCAATACTGACCACATCATGGGATCTAGTGATATTTTAAGGTACCACACATTGAGTAGGAAATTGATAATTATCTTGAAAATAATGTAACTTTGGAGCTTGTTAAAAGCACATTCTCTAAATTGATAATTGTCCTATTCAAAAAAGTTTTATTATCATAGGATAAAGTTTAGTTACAAAATTGGTTGTATCCTTAGGCTACAAACTCGCTCAATAAAATAAATATTACTGCATATTTTGAAAATCTAACCGTTGAATTACATGTTCTTTACGCTCTTAATAAACATGTTAATTTTTGTGTCAATCGGATATTATTTACTATATAATCTATAATCTTATATTTTATGCATAATTTTAAATTACAAAAACTTGCAATTTAAAAATTTATTGATGACATAACTATTGATCTTTAATTTTCTTGAAATTTTGCAAATATGGAGGATATAAGAAAAAGATGTAATCCAATGGTGGATTTGTCAAAATTCACCTCCAATAAAAAGATATTGAGTGAGTTTGTAGCCTAAGGCTACAATCAATTTTGTAACTAAATTTTGTTCATTATCATTATAAGAGGGGAAAAATCACAAGTGTTCATCAAGTTCACCACACATGATTCTAAAAATAAAAAATAACATAAACATGCACACACATTTTAGAAAACATATATTCATAAATATTCTTAATCATTTTATTTATTAGTTTTTGTGTTGCTTTATAATTGCAAAAGACTTGGTAAACTTTCTAGATGAAACAAGTTGTAATACACAAATTCACACCCTTTCTTACAAACGGATAACTCGGAGTTAGAGTAATCTTACGTCAACTGCGAAGATGGTGAGAAGTTTCACTTGCTAGTTGCCAGTTGATAGAATAAGATATGGTCCTTGGCCATAGAGACCTTGGCGTGTGAGATAATGTAAACCAGAACTAAAAGTCCCTACCCTATATGCATTCAAGAATGCAATAATTACAATAAGCTCACGCACACAAGACCGAGTGATTAGAAAGGGCCACCCTCCATTTGGGGGAGAAAAATTATTTGTCGACTAGAAAAGCCAACACTGCCTTGTAACTAACAAGTTATTACTCTATTTAATTTCACACATGGTATTTTCAATTTTGTTTTTTTTAAAATTGGTGGTATAATTATATTAGTTTAACTATGGGTTGAAGTGATAATCCACTAATAATTAATGACTTTTTTTGTGATGTTTGATATTTGTGCTTCCAACCCCAACTCTCATCTCTACTATCTAGTAGTAGTACGTAGTAGTAAAGTAAAACTTCAATGAAAATAGAAATTTACATTTGCCATTCCAATTGCACTCATTCAATTGATCTTTGGACCGCTCATCCACTTTAGTTTTTGGTTTGGTCCAACCTTTCACTGCATATAGCCAAACTATCTCGCCTAATTATTTAAGGCATGTTCTCATTCAATCATTCCAATGTATATAATTGTTTCCTCAAAATGAGGGGAACAGTGAAGGACCGTGCTTTATCCACAACAATAGGAAATGATCAAACTCGGGAAAATATTCCTAAATAAGTATACCTATGCTCTAATACTAATGAAAAAAATCAATATAATAGTAGACTAATTGAGTTAATTTATAATTTATTCCAAACAAAATAGTAGAAACAGTTATTTAAACCATTAGAAATATCATCTTAAAAGCAACAAGAAGTAATATAAACAATAAAACCTCACAAAAATTTTGGTGACGAAGTGAAGTGGAAAAACCAATAAATAAATTATAAAAAAAAAACACACACACACACACACACAATTCTAGGGTCCCAACCTCTTACAAATGCCGCTATAGAAAAAGAAGTTACAAAGAGTCTAATAATTAACAGAACCTTTGTTTAACTAGACTCTTTGTGATAACTTAAGTTTCAGATGCCCCATTTGCCTTCCCACTGCAGTGACTCCAAAACCTCTGCAATATTGCTATGCAAATCTCCTCCACCAATAAAACCTTGTTTGCAAATTTTGAGAGAGAATTCGGTTACATTTGCCTTCACATTTTTTTCTTATTGCTACGTGTGCAATTAAAAACACGGCTATAGCTCCTGAAAATGTTGCTATAGAACAATTTGGCCTATAGCCGCGTTTTCAGCCGGGGTCTTGAACCTGTAATTATAGGCCTGAGGGATCTATAGCTGTATTTTTACAAATGTGGCAGCATTTTTGTAATGGGGGCCATAGAAGACAGATATAGCTGCGTTTTAGAAACGCGGCTACAGCCCTTTGTTTTTGAATTTTACTCTGAAAACGCGGCTATAGTTTTTTTTTTTTTTCATTTTTCCTCTCCTGGCCAGATGGCCCTCATCCTATGCCATTATTTCTTGATGCCTGCATGTTAGAAGCTGCAGATGTACCAGGATAATATGTCCCATGTTTACTGTCTTTCCATTTCTTTTCCATGTATATCATACAATTGGCGTGAAGAAAATCTCAATGGCACAAGATATAAGCTACTCAAAGCTACATATATAACCTATTAGCAAGAGTGGAATTACTTACAACTTCAACCAGTTTTATAACTTTAACTGATAGATGTATTTGCTATCAAATTTGCATTTGTTTATGCTACGCATTTACACAAAAATTATGTATGGATTGTATATAGAATAGAACTTGAAGCAAGTTATTGAAAAAAAAATTATCAGGTATCTAATTTCACATGGGCTGACTGTATCCAAATTTAGGTCAAAACTTTGAAGAGAGAACTTGAAGCAAGCGATTGAAAAAAAAAATAGTTTAAAGGAACAACCACCATGATAAAGAATGCACAACTTTTCTTGGTGTCAAAGCATTCCTATAAATAAGCTTTTTCCCTTGAAAATGAAGTTTATTTATCTCAATAAAATTTTTTTTTTTTTGGCAAGGATTGCATAATTTTTTGATGTTATAAATTATGAGGATTGAGGACAAACTTCCCATGTTGTCACGATTGAATTATCAAAAAAATAAAAAAAAATAAAAAATCCTTCTACATGAATCTTTTAGTTAGAAAGACTTAGGCCTAATTGGAAACTACCTTACCTAAAACAATCCTGTTCAATGTCAAACACTTAACAAGTAATTCCTTTTACAATGGTAGTTTGTCATTAAATTTGTTTATTTTATGATCCATACCAAAAGATATCAGTAACAATTTTTTTTTTTTTTTTTTTTAGAAGATAGTAACATGTTTTCTAAATTGTTCCTTATGTGACTCTACCAGCAATAATAAGATAAGTAAAAATGGAACAAGCGACTTTATCATACATACAAAATGAGCATAGAATTTTTTTTCTTAAAAAAAAAAAAGAAAAAAATGCTATTGCTATTGTTTTCATCCTTATAGGAATTGAAGCATAGATTAAATTTTCATTATTCTTGACAAGTTTTTTTTTTTTTTTTTTCAATTCCTTTATAATTTCTTATTTTGTGTTGTTTTAAACTTTAAATGGATTTTTTTTTCTCAGGCTTGCAGAGCATGGGCTCTAGAAAAGAGGTTCAACTCTTTATAACGCCAAGCATTGACTATAACTCTTGTAAATGGAACAAATAAAGATAAGAATATAGTCAACTTTGGTTAGCCACAGCTTGATTTGCTAGACATCAATTTTCTTCCCTGCCAAAAGTTCGACTATTTTAGATGGAAATTTCATTGATTATTACTACTTGTATACAAAATTCAAGGATCATTATATTCAAATAGTTCCCTCACTGATCTAACTAGGTGGCTGGGTATTAATGTATTACTAGGATCAAATTTCAAGGATCATTAAATTGGAATAGGTCCCTCAAGACCCTCACTAACCCAAATTTCTTCCCATGCACACTAACATTTGTGTACACTCCAAATTTTTTCTGCATTTCATAATGATATGTTGTGGAAAGTTTCATATCCAAGTCCAACATGCTTGAAAGTAGTTGTAGTTGAGAAAACAATAGAATCAAAATTAATAAACTCAAAAAAAAATCACCATCTTTGATTCATTTTTCTTATAGTATTATTATTATTATTATATAAATAGGGTTTGGATAAACTAAATTTGAGAATTTCATGGATAACAATTCAAATAATTTATTTATTTGTTTTAAATATAAACTTGGAAAAATTTTAATATGTACTTAGTTATGCTTATTTGTAAATTTATTTTATGAATATGCATGGAGTTACAAGTTAGTGTTTATTATGTATTGGACGGGCATGAACTTTAAAATTGCATAAGACAAGGTTAATTTATTATCATCAAGAAAATCAGAAGTTCATGAATGTGCAAATGTCAAACCTAGCCAGAAACTCTATTGCTTAACTAACATCTTCTAGTGTTTCTAACGGAGAGTCAGAAACGACAAGAGTTTAAATCTCCCTCCTTGATTGTAACTATTGATTTTTTTTTTTTTTTTAAAGTTTCAAAATATAAGATATTGATTTTCTTGTTAGTATCTATATCTTGGAAGTCTTCCTTGTGCTCACACTATTTCTTCATAAAAGAGCTATGATCAAATTCCTTCCCATGCATACTAAAACATTAAATATACTCTATTATTTTTCTTCTTTTGATAAGATACTGTGGAAATTATCATCCAAGTTAATTGAAAATATGTGATGCTCTGGCCCATAATCTTTTCTAATCAATACTAGTTTGAACCTTTCAACATTCCTTTGATATAGGTGATACCGGAATTCTCTATGAATATGGTGATTTTGTTTGATGTTGTGAAATTGCTTTAGGTAGCTATTGAAAAGTCTAGTATGATTAGTTCTAAAAGTCATGCTTTACAAGTGTAGAAGTGAAATGATTATTAATTAAAAATCCCGCTGGATGTCAACTACTTAACAAGTAATCCTTCTCATAATGACAGTTTGTTATTAAATTTGCTTATTTTATGATCCATACCAAAAGATATTATTAACGTGTTTTCTAATATGTTCCTTTTGCGGCTCTGCCAACAACAATAAGATAAGTAAAATTGGAACATGTGACTTTATCATACAAACAAAATGAGCACAAATTTATTTTTTCTTTAAAAAAGAAAAAGAAAAAGAAAAATAAGCATAGTTCGGTTGTTCATCTGAACTTTTTAATTTGCTAGAAGTAGGCTCATCCATAGGAAGAGTGTATAACTATTTTCCAAGTTAGTGGTCTACACATAAGAACTCCTCAGATATCAACTAGGCCTTAGAGCCCACTATAGAAGATGTAAAGCTCATGCTTAAAAGATTTTTTGAGTTTTGATTTTCTCTTTTTACATCAGAATGTAAACTTTCATTGCTCACAATCTTTTAAGGTCGATGAATTTAGGACAGAAAAAAAAATAGTGATTGGGCCATCAAACTCCATTTCTTCTTGAATTATTTTATCTAATAATAATAACATATATAAAATAAATAAAAAATGACAATCACTTGGTGCATTAATTTTAGCAATTATTTCCTGACATTCTTGTCCTGTGGTTGACGGACAAAGATGAATTGACCAATTTTTCTTACACGTTATGGCAAAGTTATTTAATATAACATGTTGGACAAATTCCTCTACCAAACACAGTGAAACACCCCCTTAATATAACATGTTGGAAGTTGGGAGGACAGACTGTATTTTCCAGTGACATTTATGTGAGAAAGCAATAAGTATAAACAAGATACTTATCACTTGCAAAAGTCATTTTCAAAGTTTGTCATGGACTACAGGACGGAACCGCAGCTTTAATGAAAAATTGACTTGCAGCTTTATGGAAAGTTAAATCGTGAGTGGTGCCTTCAATTCAATCGGACACGAAAATGCATGGAACCTCATGAACAGTATTGACACCAAACTCGTCCATAACGTCAATGAGTTTATGGACTCTGCACTATCAAATATCGGGTCCGTTTTAATTGAACTTATTATTGCTAAAACTGAAAACTAAAAATATTATAACAAAATAATTTTTAAATGTGTAAATAATACCGTGGGACTTATTTTTAATATTTTTTATTGTATAAACAATGCATAAACAGTACGTGCACTGTTTATGCATAGATTTTTTGTCTCCCAAAGTCAAACAATACGGCAAAAAAAAAAAAAAAAAGAAAGAGAAAAACGCGTTTGTTGAAACGCGGACGCCGAATCCAAACCCCACCATCATGGTCTTTTACCCTGAAATATCATGGTCTTTTTCCCTTATTATAATAGAGTAAATATAATGAAGTAAATGACGTGGAGATTCTATCATATTTATAATTTTTTTTGAAAAAAATTGACACTTTTTCATCAAACATCTTGGTCCAAGTGGTTTTGTACTTGAGATAAGGGTAGGGATTTGAGAAAAAAATTAATACCTTTTGCTATTTTTAACATATACATCTGAGGTTTCCCCTACCTTCCGCTATCAAATTAAAAGAAACAAAAATTGTTGATACATTCATGAGTTTTTGTTAGCTTAGTTGGGAATATATATATTCTCATATAAAGGACAAACTCAAATACTCTCATATACTCTCATATAAAGGACAAACTCAAATACTGCTTACCCAAAATAAATTGGTGTCCTTTTTATGAATCTACGGTATTCATTATTTAAAAAGTAAGTTAAGGTTAGGTCCAATCCATTAGTGCAATGGTCTCAATACAATTCGGACGTCTCTAAATCATGTAGGATCCAGTGTATTAATGCTGCATTGGACCTAAGCCATGTCCAAAAATATTTATAGTTAATAAAATTATCTTTTAATTCTATATATTAAGATACGTACAATAATTTCAAACTTATATCATTCTCTTCATGATATTTTTTATTTTATTTTTTTTATGCTGATTAGGCAGTTGAATCACACATATGTATAGTTGACAACATTTCATTGGTAGGAAGACCATTTCAGCTATATACTCCAATGGACCTAATAATTTGTCCTGATTGACAAACAAAGAATTTGCTCAACTTTTCTTACACTGTATGGCTGTACGAAGTTATTTAATTTAACATGTTGGAGTTTGGGAGTTGGGACAACAAGTTGTATTTTTTATTGATGTTTCAGTGAGAAAGCAGCAAAGAATCAAAAAAATGGATGACTACTTTTTTCTTTTTCTCTTTTTCTTTTCTTGATATCAGGGATGATTTTACTTGCGAAAGTTATTTTCAAGTTTGTATATGGAACCACAAATTCATGGAAGCTAGTTGTTGACTCATAACTCATGAGTCTTGAGTCATGGCTTCAATTAAATATGAAGATGCATGGAATATATGCACAACATCCACACCAAACTTTTACATAATGTTTGTGAGCCTCTTATCATCAAATACAAAATATCATCGTCTTTTATCCTCAAATAGCTCTTCAAAAAGCTAGTATGAAATTTTTTTTTTTTTTGTGAAGAAAGCTGGTATGAAATTGGTTGAACATGACTAGCTGGTTGTTCCCTGTTCCTTCGTCACGTCTTAAATTACCATGATGGACTCCCTAAAATTCTGATCAATACTGACCACATCATGGGATCCAGTGATATTTTAAGGTACCACACATTGAGTAGGAAATTGATAATTATCTTGAAAATAATGTAACTTTGGAGCTTGTTAAAAACACATTCTCTAAATTGATAATTGTCCTATTCAAAAGAGTTCTATTATCATATCATAAGGGGGAAAAAATCACAAGTGTTCATCAAGTTCACCACACATGATTCTAAAAATAAAAAATAACATAAACATGCACACACATTTTAGAAAACATATATTCATAAATATTCTTAATCATTTTATTTATTAGTTTTAGTGTTGCTTTATAATTGCAAAAGACTTGGTAAACTTTCTAGATGAAACAAGTTGTAAAACACAAATTCACACCCTTTCTTACAAACGAATAACTCCGAGTTAGAGTAATCTTACGTCAACTGCGAAGATGGTGAGAAGTTTCACTTGCTAGTTGCCCGTTGATAGAAAAAGATATGGTCCTTGACCATAGAGACCTTGGCATGTGAGATAATGTAAACCAGAACTAAAAGTCCCTACCCTATATGCATTCAAGAATGCAATAATTACGATAAGCTTACGCACACAAGACTGATTGATTAGAAAGGGCCACCCTCCATTTGGGGGAGAAAAATTATTTGTTGACTAGAAAAACCATGACTGCCTTATAACTAACAAGTTATTACTCTATTTAATTTCACACATGTTATTTTCAATTTTGTTTTTTTAAATTGGTGGTATAATTATATTAGCTTAACTATGGGTTGAAGTGATAATCCACTAATAATTAATGACTTTTTTTGTGATGTTTGATGTGCTTCCAACCCCAACTCTCATCTCTACTATCTAGCTAGGAAGCACGGGTGCGTTTCGAGACTCGAGGTGCAGGTACAAGTGTGGGTGCAGGACTCGGCAATTTTTGAAAAAGGTAAGTGCGGGTGCAGCGGGACTCGACGATTAAAAAATTATTAAAATTATTTTTATTTATATTTTTAATATATTACTAAGCATACTTTTTCACATTATATATACATATACTAAATTTAAGAGCAATAATAAATAATAACTAAAATAAAATGTTCATAAATTAAATAAAACCCACAAAATTAATCTTTTTCTTTTTATTCTCTCCATTCACATGCCACTCTAGTAGCAACAAGTCAACAACACATCACGTTTGATCTCTTCAAAACATCAACTTTACATTTTTTTTATTTTTTATTTTATTTTCCCAAGGCTTCCATTTTCCAAAGCTTAATCTACACCACACGTCCACACCTTTAAAAAAAAAATCTCTACACCAAGTCAGCTTTTTACTTCTACATTTTTTTTGTTCTTTCGTCTTACTCAGCTTCGTTTCTTCCGACACTCCCCTTCCCAGTCCACACGTCCACACCTTTTCTTTTTTTAACCTTTCTTTAGTTTTCTTAAACCAGTTTTCTTTTTTCACTTCCTCAGCTTCGTTTCTTCCTCAAATGATGCGTTTCGCACCTTTTATTTATTTATTTTTTTTGAATTTCAGCTTGACTCGGCCGTTTCGGCCTGAACCAGCCGATACGACCCGATTTGAGCTGCGTCGGCGCGAGTCAGCCCACCCACGTGGCAGGATGCGGCATGGACTTTCAATCAGCAAAGTCCCTCCCGCGTCGCCGCGTCTACGCGGGTGCAGCTCCTCCGGAGCTGCTTCCATGCATCCTAGCTATCTAGTAGTAGTACATAGTAGTAAAGTAAAACTTCAATGAAAATAGAAATTTACATTTGCCATTCCAATTGCACTCATTCAATTGATCTTTGGACCGCTCATCCACTTTAGTTTTTGGTTTCGTCCAACCTTTCACTGCATATAGCCAAACTATCTCGCCTAATTATTTAAGGCACGTTCTCATTCAATCATTCCAATGTATATAATTGTTCCCTCAAAATGAGGGGAACAGTGAAGGACCGTGCTTTATCCACAACAATAGGAAATGATCAAACTCGGGAAAATATTCCTAAATAAGTATACCTATGCTCTAATACTAATGAAAAAAATCAATTTAATAGTAGACTAATTGAGTTAATTTATAATTTATTCCAAACAAAATAGTAGAAACAGTTATTTAAACCATTAGAAATATCATCTTAAAAGCAACAAGTAATATAAACAATAAAACCTCACACAAATTTTGGTGACGAAGTGAAGTGGAAAAACCAATAAATAAATAAAAGTAAAAAACACACACACACACACACACACACACACACACACAAAATTCTAGGGTCCCAACCTCTTACAAAAGCCGCTATAGAAAAAGAAGTTACAAAGAGTCTACTAATTAACAGAACCTTTGTTTAACTAGACTCTCTGATAACTTAAGTTTCAGATGCCCCATTTGCCTTCCCACTGCAGTGACTCCAAAACCTCTGCAATATTGCTATGCAAATCTCCTCCACCAATAAAACCTTGTTTGCAAATTTTGGGAGAGAATTCGGTTACATTTGCCTTCACATTTTTTTCTTACTGCTACATGTGCAATTAAAAACACGGCTATAGCTCCTGAAAACGTGGCTATAGAACAATTTGGCCTATAGCTGCGTTTTCAGCCGGGGTCTCAAACCTGTAATTATAGGCCTGAGGGATCTATAGCTGTGTTTTTACAAATGTGGCAGCATTTTTGTAATGGGGGCCATAGGAGACAGCTAGAGCTGCATTTTAGAAATGCGGCTACAGCCCTTCGTTTTTTGAATTTTACTATGAAAACGCAGCTATAGTTTTTTTTTTTCCATTTTTCTCTCCTGGCCAGATGGCCCTCATCCTATGCCATTATTTCTTGATGCCTGCATGTTAGAAGCTGCAGATGTACCAGGATAATATGTCCCATGTTTACTGTCTTTCCATTTCTTTTCCATATCTATCATACAATTGGCGTGAAGAAAACTAATTAAGAATGGTAAGCTTTATCCACAACTAGTAGAGCAGAGGACTCAAGCCACATAACTGTTGTAAAATGGTGCCACCATACTTGTTATTCCAATCCCAAACCTTTCAGCACAATATAATGGAAACATCAGAATATGTGTTTGTGTGTGTGAATAGACAAAGCAACATGAGTACATCAAAATAATTAGAATCTGAGAAAGCAAATATATTCAAATAATTTAAGGTAAATATTTGGAGTGAACATTTTATTTCAAAAGCCTTAGTTAAATAAATTTAATTAAATAAGTATGTAGCCAATGTACTTGAAATTCTAAATTTTGAAGAATAACACTTAGTATGAATTTCAAATTTAAAATGTATATAACACTCAAAATGCTAATCATAACAATATGTGTTGTCTTACAAATAGATTTTCTTTTAAGGCTATTCTAAATAACTAAAATGGTACCATCTGTTGTGATGGATAAAAATATTTCTAGCAATTGAAATTAAAATCCAGCTAAAGAGAATGGTGTGAATTTCCTTCCTTGGAAGCAAATTGGTAGAGAAGCATAATTGTTGTCCGTTTTACATTTTTCGTTTAAATACTTCTTCAGCTAAAGAAATTGTTGTTCGTTCTACTTGTCAATTGAAAACAGTCCCAAGTTAACTACCAAAATAGGAGTCATAACCATAACTGGAGATTGTACCAACTTCAATAAATATCAATAAATATATGGATCTTGTCTAAAAGAGATTGTAATTCCTTGAAAAAAAAAAAAAAAGCCAGCCACGTTCTCATAAACTTAGACAACCAAAAAAATTTGATTCCATCCAAACCAAGAAAAAGAAGAAATACTGACTTTATATATATATATATATATACACACACACAAAATCCATTGAAAGACTGTTCATGAACATTTTATAAGAAATTTTTTTTAAAAAAAAATTGTATTAACGACATGGTTCCATGACATAGAGAAAACATTATTGCTAGTAATTATTCCAAAAGTACCCACATCACTATGTTTCAACAATTTTTGAAAAAAAAATTGCTTAATTTTCTTTGGCAATTCCTGTTCAATCAAAACAAACACATATATCATCACTATTAAAAGAACTAAAAGATCAGCAACCATTTCCAATAGCTACAATTCAAACATCAATTCTGTGTATAAAACATTTGATATGGCTTTAAAAATACACAAACATGACATACCTAGGAAGTCATAATAAGAGAAAGGCTAAGTAAAAATAATTCAACTAAAGAAGAACTATGGTTTTTTTTTTTTTAACAGCCCATGTCATGCCATAATGTTTGCTATCATCCGACCTATGCAAACTCATCAACATTAGTCCAATTACAATTTCCACCCAAAAAATAAAATAAAAGGCAAAATCAAAATCAAATTCAGCAATACCCAAAAAAAAGTAAAAATCAAAACAAATACTTTAAACTCCAAGCAACCATATCAATTCCAGCGTTGATACGTAGGAAAAGGAAAAACGAAAAGAAAAAACTTTTCTTTTTCTAAACTTTTGTGCTTATGGGAAACCAAACAGAGAGTGGATTGAAATTTTAGAGTACACCTAAAATAATAACTTACAGTGAATCTCTTTGGATGGGCAACAAATCTCCAACGCTTGCCATGCTGCTTGTGTCTCAAACTCTCTCTTATGTTTGGCCTCATGGACATCTTCTATATCCGTTTGCCTTCATGGTTCCACTCCACTAAAACCAAAACCAAAACCAAAATCAGAATTAAGAGGCAATCTTCAAATAGTTTGAAGGGAATTGAAAAACTGAAGGGAAAAAATTAATCTGAAAAAAACAAAAAAGCAATCCAGGTTATACCAATCAAAAAGCCAATTTAAAAAGCCAATCACCATAGAAACCTTCTCCCCTCTTGGCCAGTGTATGCTCCACTGCCTTTCTCTACTTATATAATAACCCTTCTTCTCTAATGACCCAGATAACCAGTCACAAAACAAAACAAAATATGAAACTGAAATTCAATAAAGCAAAGGAACAAAACCCAGAAACTGAAATTCCAAATAACAATCAACATGTATACAGCATTAGACTTATGTCCACCTGTCAGTTTGATTCAGCAACTCTTCTTGCAAAACACCAGTGTCATATCCAGTAAAGAATGTTATAAATCTGGGTTTAAACAAAAGGACGGACAAAAAAATTATTTTAACATTATACGTAAAAAAATGAAAGAGATACTACATAAAGAAGTTGAAGCAATCATTGTAAGGAATTTGATCACAAAGCATAGCCAAAAAAAAATTTTTTTTTTTTTGATAGGTTAATCCAACAATATATATATATATATATAGTTTATCAAAAACATATATATAAATATATAAATATATATTTTTCTTGATTAATTTCTTGAAACTTACTTGTGAGAGAGATGTGATGATTGATGGAGCCCTATTGTAGTATTTTGAACTTTGTTTTGTTTTTTTCTTTTTAGGGACCCAGAATCACATGCATATATAAATAGTGAAAACTAAACAAAATTAGAAACTTGTGTGAAAAAGGTTCATAAACTTTCTAATTAGTAAACATGGGATCCATCATGGGGTCCATGTGAGGGGCTTGATGTCATCATGATGATATTGATATGGTACCAGACAAGAATGTAGACACAGAAAATACAAAACTGGGATTATCGAAAATGACACAATTTTGTGCCATAACTCGCTAAGTGATGAGTTGTGATTGGTGAAGGTTATTCCCACATGGCTTACGGACACATCTTTATCAATCACAATTCACGGCGTGGCAAGTTCTGACACAAAATTGTGTCATTTTCAATGGTCATGGCACAATCCATGTAGCCACATGTGATTGTAAAAAGGGGCAAATCTTATTAGCAGGTAAAATCAAAGTCAAAATTTTCCCAAAAACTAGGTCAGTCTAGGTTGATTTGGCTTTATTATTTTATTTATTTGTTTATTATGAATAAATAATAATCAGTACCATCCAATTAGATAAGAGATTTTCAAAGTGGCAATCCCTATTGGCTGGTAAAAACAAAGTTAAATTTTTCCCATGAACAAAACAAGGTTGAATAATAAAAAAAACAGAGGAAATTTGGTTGGTGTATGGTATCAATCTTTGACTGCAATCTCTGACCATTCCAGTTTTGTAGGTACGACCAGTTAAACTGACCTTAACTGGTCATCCCTTCCTTAGCTGACAAAGTTTCAAAAATCATACCCAATTTCTGGATTGATACATGATATATTTAACTCACTTTTCTATCCAATTTTTTTTTTTTTCATTTTTAATTTTTTTACTTTATTTTAATGGTTGAGATTGAATGTTATTTTTTTCAACTTTCAATCTTAGTCATTAATTACAATTGCATCAAATGCAATACCTTAGATATTGTACGTAATCTCAATCCCCAATTTACTATAAATTGTATGAGCACAAAATGTCAATTCTCATGCTAGAAATTGGGGTTGGCATGCAAAAGTAATTATGTAGTGTAATTACAAATTTACAATACACAATGATAAGGACCAATTTACTTGGTCTTAATGTACTGGAATAATTGTAAAGAAAATTTATGTTCCTAGACAAACTTCACGAGATCTATGCTTTTTTTTGTTGAAATTTGGATAAAGTTAATTTGAGACGATGATGATTTGAGACACAATTCCCATTTCCCAGCAATGCAATTAGTCATGGATAGTAAACTTTTTCCTGCCCAAATTAGTAGTATCAAGGACCAAAGATGGTCACCCCACATTATGTTTATTTAGTAATTCTCAGTAGTATAATTCATCCAATAAAAAATTTGTAACAACTGAAAATATATATGAAAGGAAAATCCCAGCTCCAAATCTCTCAAGTAAATAATAAATCTATTACAAAACAAGAATTGCGGTAAAAAAAAAAAAAAATTCAGGCAAAAAATAAAAGACGGAATCAAACCTCTATGGACAAAAGGGTCTACCAAGGCGAGCCCTGTGACTTGGGATAGTGAAGTGCTTATTCTCCCTTCTTGTTCTGTCAAATACCCTTCACAGAGAAAAGCCTTATAGAACTTGTCCTCCACAACTCTATCAACATCATGCACAAACACATCAGTCTCACAAAAAAAAAAAAAAAAAAAAACAGAAATTCTTCAAAGCTTATAATTAAATGGGTAACCAAGAATTAAACTGAAAATAAAAATTGAAACTTTAAAGTACATGATCGATTAAAAGACACTTTTTTTAAAATAAAATAAAAAAATTCCCAATTGCACATTCATAGACACCGTTCAGAGAGCTTGGTGAAGTCACTTTCAAGCTGTTCTTCTCTACCACAAAACTTCCCACACAAAACCCACATAGCATAAACCAAACCCACCCCAAAAGCCCAAGCTTTTTCCCCATCTCCCTCATCCAAAAACTCAAAATAAGAACAACCCAGATCAAGAAAAACTATTTATTGCGTTTTTCCTCAAAAACCCAACAAATTTATAATTCAGATTGCAATAAATACAGTTAAATAATAAAAAAATTAACTCAATTTTGATAACTGAGAAGAGAAAATGAAAAGAATTAGGGGAAGGGGGAAAAAGAGAGGGGCGGCTGAATGAGATACGTGTAGGGTTTTTTGGTTGTGTTTTAAATAGAATCAAAACGACGTAGTTTTGATAATAGTAACTTAAAAAATGAAAAAAAAAAAGGCTGGCGTGGAGGTTAGAACCTGGACCGGGGGACCCTGATAAACTGCATAGCACACATGCTAACCACAAAAATAACTTTGGTTTATGAGGATGTTTTGTAAATAAATATTTTATACATAAATATTTTATAGGCGAAAAGCACATTTTAGTCCCTACATTTTTAGCCTATTGTCATTTTAGTCCCTAAATTTTTTTTTTACCGCTTTTAGTCCCTATTCTGAAAAACGCTTCCGTTTAAATTCTTGCCATTACATCAGAAACGAAAAAAGCTGACGTGGCAAACGGCAGAATAAATAATACCTAATTAATGTCCACGTAGCTTAAATTAATAATAAAAAATGTCACGTCAGCATTTAAATTAAAAAAATTAATTTATTAATTTTAACTAAATAAAAAAATTAAAAACAGAATTAAAAACTAAAAATAATAGGAATTAAGATCTAAGTGTGTCTTAACAAGAACACAAACTCAGATCCAAGAAAAACACAAACCCAGAAATTAAAAAAAAAAAAAAAAAAAAAAAGCAAATTCCATTACTTGAATCTGAGAGTGCCAAATTACAGAAATACATCCTAAAAACAAGAAACGAAATCCAGATCTAGAGGCAAGATCTACAACAACCACCACAACTAAGTACACAAATCTAATCATTAGTGTAAATTTAACAACACCGTCGAAACCCCAGCACCACTGATTCAAACCCAACCCCTGGCACCGATACTACAATCAACCATGAACCACACTCTGACCCACACCTTGACTACATTCATGAGCCACACTCTGACCCATCGTGACCCACACCATGACCATCGAACTTGAATCCAACCCACACCACATACTTAGCAACCACTGTGAACACAAACCTTGACCACAACCCATTGCCGACACCACCACCACCACTGAAGAGCATGACTATGAGCAAAACCCACCACCAAAAAAAAAAAAAAAAAAAAAAAAAAAAAACAGACCCACAACGAGAAAAACCCAAACCCATGGCAGCATACCCACAGCGAGCAAATCCCAGACCCATAGCGGCAAACCTAGACCCACGGTGAGCACACCCCTACTTCGTTCAACCACCCAAACACAACCTCAATTCCAACCCCATCTCCACCCAAACGCTGACCCAAACGCCACCCAATCACCACTCCAAAGGCTGACCAAACGCTATCTCCTTTTCGTCTTCTTCTCTTTCCGCCCCGGCTATCTCCTCCTCCTTTGACCCAGGATTTTTTTGCTTCAGCTCCACCATTGCTAGGTGGGTTTATATGGAGGGAGATCTTGTGTTTTGCTTTGTGGCTTTTGGATTGGATTTGGGTTCTTGGCTTCTGTTGCTGTTGTTGGGATGACATTTTTGAGAGAAGAGAGAGAGAGAGAGAGAGAGGCGTTGTTATATTTGAGATCTGGGAGTTGTTTTTTGAGTGAGTTTGAGCGAAGGAAAGAAAGTGTTTGCATGTGGGTGTTTTTTTCTTTCTTTCTTGTATCTGGAATTGTGTTCTTGGTTTTTTTTTTTTTTTTTTTTTTAATTTCTGGGTTTGTGTTCTTCTTGGATTTGAGTTTGTGTTCTTGTTAAGACACACTTAAATCTTAATTCCTATTATTTTTTGTTTTTAATCCTATTTTTAATTTTTTATTTAGTTAAAATTAATAAATTAATTTTTTTAATTTAAATGCTAACGTGGCATTTTTTATTATTAATTTAAGCCACGTGGACATTAATTAGGTATTATTTATTCTGCCGTTTGCCACGTCAGCTTTTTCCGTTCTGATGTAACGACAAGGATTAAAACGGAAGCATTTTTCAGAATAGGGACTAAAAGCGGTAAAAATAAAATTTAGGGATTAAAATGAGAATAGCCTAAAAATGTAGGGACTAAAATGTGCTTTTCGCCTATTTTATAAGTAGTAATATTTAATATTTAATACATAAATATTTTATAAATAGTAATATTTAATATTTTCTTGATTAATTTATTTTAAAATTATTTAAGTAAAACTTAAAATGATGTTGTTATTAATATATATTAATAAAAAATGACCGATACACCCTTCAAATTACAACCACATAAAACGTGATTTATAATATTTAAAAAAAAAAAAAAGGGTAGCAAAAAGAATGACCAAAATATGTCCCCTAAACATAAAAGATGACCGAAATACCTCTAAAACCTAGATAATGACCGAGACACTCTCGAAACCTTAAAAATGACTAAAATACCCTTCGAACCTGGGCTGACTGGTGGAATGCGCGTGTCCTTGCCGCTAGGATACCCGGAACTTTCTTGATACAATTTATACAAATTAATATTTTATATCTAATGAAGAGATAGTAATAAAAAAAGCTCTTACTTTGGTTCTAACTTAGGCAAAATATTAACACATGCATGTCTTACCACTAAACTAGTGTAATTACACATAAATACTAGTATTATGCCTGTGCAATGCACGGCTTAATTAAGAATCATGTGAAAATTAATGAAAATAAAAAATTATTTTAAATAAAATAAAATTGATAATAAAAACAAAGTAATCTTTTACTCTATTTTTTTAAAAACAAAGTAACATTTTACTTTAAACAAAATTTCAACCACGGTAAACTTCAACCAAAAAAAAAAAAGTTGATAAGAAGTTGTTTCTATTTAAAATAATAATTTTAAGTTGTGAAAAAGATGACATAATCAAAAAAAGAAAAAATCAAAATTAAAATCCAATACCTTAAAAATCAAGTTGTTAACGTTAATTACAAATTTTTATTTTATGTTATACCATCAAAATCATGTTGTTAATTAAGGTTATTAGATTTTTTTTTAATCCAAAAAATTGATATTTATCTAAAAAAAATTAAATTAATATATATATATATATATATGTTTGGAAAAAAGTATATAAAAAATTTATTATCAATCCCTCCCCATGTGTATATCCTCCCAATGAAAGTTGTGATAAAGTTGATATAAGCAAAAAAGGAAGGAATTTATTTAAAATCAAATACCATAAAAATTCAGTTGTTAACGTTAATTACAATTTTTTTTTTTCTGTTATACCGTGAAAATCATGTTATTATTAGCTTCTTTTTAATCCAAAATTTTGATATTTATCCAAAAAAGTAAATTAAAAAAAAATATATTTGAAAAAAAAAAGTAGATAACAAATTTATTAGCAATTCCTCCTCGTGTGTATATCCTCCCAATGAAAGTCATTTTTTATTTTTATTTTATATAAATGTTTTCTTTTCACGTGCAGTGTAGTAACTAAAAATATTAGAAAGTTGCTACATTTTTTTATAATACACTATACATGTATAAAAAAAAAAAAGAAAAAAAAAAAAGGATTAGATGGATTTATTGAATAATTTGGATTATAACACACTACACTAAAAAAAAGGATTAGATGGGTTAGATGAAGAATTTGGATTATAACACACTACACTAAAAAATAAGGATTAAATGGATTAGATGAAGAATTTGGATTGTAATCAAATTAAAATTTTTATCAACTTAGAAATTATAGGAGAAGGAAATATATATATATATATATCTAAAAATTTAAGTTATTTATATCAAAAATTTCATGTATGATGCACGTGAAATATTAGATTTATCAACTTATAAATCATATCAAAATATAAATCATATTAATTTACTAAAAATCACGTACGATAATTATATATTAATATACTTATTAATATAATTAATATACAATCAATAAATCATAATTTATATTTATTAATATAAAAATTAACGTTAATAAAAATAGTTCATTATCGATTTAATTTTTATTAATATATATATATATATTAATTTTTACAAATTAATAAATAAATCATATTATATTTGAGGTCATATGCACATGAAATAGGATTTATATTTTTTGATATAAGTCATATCTTTATTACATTTTATGAAAAAATCTAATAAAGATATGATTTACATCTAAGACTCTATAATTCGCGTTAGAAATTATATATCTTATATAATTTCTAAACAATCAAACTAACATTATTAAAAAAAAAAAAAAAAATCAAATGACAATCCGTAACAATTCTCTAAATTGGGAAAAAAGTAGAGTAAACAAATACGTACTTTAAGGTTGTAGATAGAAGAAGAGAATAATAGATTTGTAGGTAAAAGAAGAGAAAATAACGCAAAAGAACCGTAGATGAGTATTAATTATGAATTATTTGATATATATATATACACACACACACACTTCACGTTGCAACCTTAGACAAAATAAACAAAGAAAAGAACAAATTAAACACTACATTGCTATATTTTTGTCTACTTAGAAATGCTTATATATCCACATTAAGAATTTTATATGAACAAAATCTAAAACTAATATTAATTGAATAGAATTTTTTAAACAAAAATTCTAAACACTACGTTGCAACCTTAGACAAAATAAACTAAAGAAAAGAACAAATTAAACACTACATTGTTGTATTTTTATCCACTTAGAAATACAGCAAGTGTAACTCAACTTTAGATTTTTATTCACATAGAAATTATAGTTGAAAAAACTTATATATATTTTTCTTAAAATATCTAAGAAAATTTCTCAATTTGGTGCCACCACTTAGTGCAACCACAGCGCCTAGTCCAACTTTTATTATATATATAATATAATTTTATACATAAATATTTTATAAATAGTAATATTTTATATTTTATAAACTTAGCCTATAGCTGTGTTTTTTAAACGTGGCTATAGGTCCTTCTTTAAAAAAAAAAAAATTTATTTGGTTGGATCTATAGCCACATTTATAAACGCGGCTATAGGTCCTCCTTTATAAAAAAAAAGACTGGACCTATAGAGTCTTTTGGCTAAATATTGCTAAATTTAAAACATATTTGCGTTATAGGTACTGTTACAAGTTATTTAGGGGAATGAGGAGAGAGATTGAATTTCGGCAACAGTGTTGCCGAAATTCAAGAAAAAGTAGGAGAGAGAATGAGAAAAATGGAGGAGAGAGAAAAGCTTGAATTTTGGCAACAATGTTGCCGTAATTCGTCTGCCTAATTTTACTCACCTGACCGGATGTGTAAGTGTGAGAAGTGCAATGAGTGAGTGCCCAAAAAAAAAGTAATTGTGGCAATGATATTGCCGAAAATGGTAGGGAAAAAAAAGTGAATGCCAAAATCTGGGAAATATTTAAAGAAAAATATAATGTGCTACGTACACAATATTTTTACAATATTTTCACAATAAATCACAGGTAACTAGTTATTATTAGTTTAAATTTAAATTTAACATTGAGATTACTATTTTAATCTAACAATAACAATAAGTAATAACCTGATACTTAGAATTTGTTATAAAAATGTTGTAAAAATTGTGTGCACTTATCATTTCTTTAAAAAAAAAAAAGTGTAATGGATTTGCCGAAAAGGGGAAAAAAATAAAAACTTTTTTTCCCAATTGTGGCAATGGTATTGCCGAAATTGTGGGGAAAAATTTTTTTCCCACAATTTAAGCAATGCCATTCCACAATTGAAAAAAAAAAAAAAGAAATTCCCAATTATGGCAATGGTATTGCCAAATTGTGGGGAAAATTTTTTCCCCACAATTTCGGCAATACCATTGCCACAACTGGGAATTTTTTTTTTTTTTTTAGCAATGGCATTCGGAAATTGTGGGGAAAATAATTTTTCTCCAAAATTTTGGCAATACCATTGCCACAATTGGGAAAAAAAAGTTTTTATTTTATTTTTCCCATTTTCGGCAAATCATTACACTTTTTTTTTTTTTTAAGAAATGATAATCACACAATTTTTAAATATTTTTCAACAAATTCTAAGTATCAGTTGTTACTTATTGTTATTATTAGATTAAAATAGTAATCTCAAGTTAAATTTAAATTTGAACTAATAATAACTAGTTACCTGTGATTTATTTGAAAATATTGTAAAAATATTGTGTACAGCACATTATATTTTTCTTTAAATATTTCCTAGATTTTGGCATTCAATTTTTTTTCTCCTACCATTTTCGGCAATACATTGCCACAATTACTTTCCTTTTTTGGGCACTCACTTATTGCACTTCTCACACTCACACATCCAGTCAGGTGAGTAAAATTGGGCAGACGAATTACGGCAACACTGTTGCCGAAATTCAAGCTTTTCTCTCTCCTCCCTTTTTCTCATTCTCTCTCCTACTTTTTCTTGAATTTCGGCAACACTGTTGCCGAAATTCAATCTCTCTCCTCATTTTCCTAAATAACTTGTAACAGTACCTATAACGCAAATATGTTTTAAATTTAACAATATTTAACCAAAAAACTCGAACCTATAGCCACATTTATGAACGGGGCTACAGACTTAACCTATAGTCAAGTTTTTAAAACGCGGCTAAAAAAAACATGACTATAGACCTGCATGTTTTGTAGTGTTTGTTCTAAATCGTTACTATCATTTTTTTTTTTTATCACTAATAAAACTTAGGAGTAATTGATAACAAGTGTGCTAGTGCGTCATTATCATTATTTTTTTAATGAAACATTTAGTGGTAAAAAGATTAATTTAACTAAATGTTTATCTCTATATATTAAGAAAATTTAGAAGGTTAGTTATGACTTTAGAAAATGTTAAAAATACCCCTAATCTAATTAGATAATCCTTATTCTTAAGAAATAAAAAAAATATGTATAAAATTGTAATTCAACAAAATAATAAATAAATAAAAAACTATCTGAAATTTTTTTTTTTCTAAAAATTAGCACACTTTCTATTTAAATATATGTTACATATGTTTGATACATTTTTTCCTTAAAAACTAACACACACTAAACCCAGCAATTTACTCAATTTCAAATATTAAATTTTAGTTTTATAAAAATTCTTTCTTGTGTAACATCACAAACAATAGATAAATTCAAATTGAAAAATTATATTAAACTCAAAATGAAAAAAGAGCTTCATTTAGACATGGCAAAACGAGTCAAAATTTTCTAACCCAACCCAACCCGACTTGAAAAATACCTGACCCAAACCTAATTTTTTTGACCCGAAGCAAAAATGGGTTGACCCGTGACCCAACCCATGTTTTTTGCGGGTCAACCCAACCCGTCCCACGACCTGA
This sequence comes from Quercus suber, assembly GCF_002906115.3. NCBI lineage: Eukaryota > Viridiplantae > Streptophyta > Magnoliopsida > Fagales > Fagaceae > Quercus > Quercus suber. Next base: position 33,169 of record NW_027070526.1, on the reverse strand, counting down.
CCCTAACTCGAACCATTTTTGAAACTTTTTTTTTTGAAAAATAAAATAAAATAAAGACAATATTAGTTTAATTGTTTGTTATAAGCTTTAAGGAAACAGTTGAGACGTTTACATAATTGCATGCAAATTAATTGAAAGATGAATGGTTGAGCATTCTGTAATGAGTAAAGATTTTTAAATATCAAATAGCAAGGTACATACCAGATAATTTAGTTACAATAGAGTTAAAAACATAAATTTAAAATTGTAGACGTGTGAGAAACATTCACAAGTGTGAAAATAGTGAAGCCAAAGTATCAAATTAGCATAAGTTATGAATGCTTAGACCTTTTTTTTTTAACAATTTCTGTCCAAAATAAACGTCTTTTTAAAATAAATTATGATATTTCCTAGAGTGTGTGTTGTTTAACAATGATATGATATTTATAAAAGAGACCGAGTATAAATAAGGAAACAATCAAATTTTAATGTATATCTCAAATTGAAATAGAATGCCAACCACATTTGATAATAGATTATAAAATTAATTTTCAAGATTGTAAATTTCTTATATGTTTTAATTCTTTGTCAAATTAGTTATCCATCCAATAAATCATTTGTAATTTTGTTTTATATTTTGGGATGTTGATATTGTGTAGAAATAAAACTTGTGTATTTGTTTTATTTATCTTTGTGTTATTTTCCTTTAGATAGCAATGTTAGGATTTGTATAATTTTAAAATGGACAAAATTTAGGTACAATATCTTAGGTGTTGTTCCTTAAATTTTCCTCTTGAAATTCAGCCACGTGGCTACTTAACTAAAAAATATACTTTCATCCCTTGAAAAAAAATCCACATGGCTGAATTTTAAGAGGGGAACCTAAGGAACAACACCTAAGTACTGTACCTAAGTCTTGCCCTTTTAAAATTATTGAATAAGTACTAATAAGTTCAACTGATTTCATTCTTGATATAAGTGGTGAATTCAAAGTAATGCATTCTATATCAAGTAATTTGTTGCATGACTATCCAAATAGCAAATACATTATTTTTTCTTTATTAAAAAAAAAAATTCATGTGAAAAATACAGGTCAACCTAACCCGACCCGACCCGCAACCTGATTGACCCAAACCCATTTTTAACCGCTTAAAATGACGACTTTTTTTACATGCACCCTATTTGACCGGCAACCTGTTTGACTTGCAACCCGATTGACCCGACCCGACCCGCCCGTTTTGCCATGTCTAGCTTCATTGCATGTGCAGAGTGCGTGTGATGAGACTAGTAAGAATTAATATATATATATATATATGTCAAATAATTAAACAAGATGATGTATGTGCTGACACCATATATTGTCGGTGCATGTGATATTGTTCCACTACCACAAACTTGCGCTTCATCTCTTTTTGAAGAACACAGAAAGAAGACTTTTCTGTCATTAAGTCTTGTAGAGTTATTGATATTAAACCTAAAACAATTTCAAAACATATTCCGACATTACAAATGTGAACATTAGGTAATTTGTAATTAAATATCTGAGTTAATCTTTCAAATGATTTATAATATTTTAAAGGTATCAATTCTTCTAGTATACAAATCATGTCAACTCCAGAACCTATCAAAACAACTTCTGTCAAAGAAAATTCCTTATTAATTACTAAAGTGATCTCTGTATGACATTTTTGAAAAATTACTCTGTCAATTAAACTCAAGAAATTCTGTCTATTGTTGTCTGAAACATCTCTCTCTAATGAAGGGGGTTCTTTCATGGTTTTAGAGAGTTCCTTTAAATTTATTATTTCTGTAATATTTTGTTCATTTATATCTGTGGAATTATCCTATTTAATTTCTTGTTTTATCATTTTTACTTCTGTCAATAAATCATGTAGAATCACTAGTTTTATATCTACTCCATCTTGTTTCTTTTTAGTCTTTTCTTTCTTGTCTTTTGCTTTCTTAGCTTTTTCTTTCTTAGCTTACATGAAAGTGTTGAAGCTTTGGAGAAATAGGTAACCTTAGTTTGTTGGACAACAATCACAAGAGGAAGAAGCAAACAAAGAAAGCCATTGAGTTAGATATGTGCCAAGGATGAGAAAGGCATATAGCATATATAGCAAAGATTCTAGGCTTTTTCCCCTATTGAGCAAAAGATTAAGCAATATGTCCCTATTTCAAAACTATATAAGAGCGTGCCTCTGTTTCGATACTCGATCACCGTAAAACTGAGTTACTTAAAGAACTCGACTATTGAAAGCCAAATTTGGGTAGGTTGTTGCCACGCTAGATCACCCCTAAAATTTTTCTTCTACTTTTGAGGGATCCTCTGCATCCTTGAAAATAATGCATTGCAAAAGGTTGCATATCTGTGTATTAACGTGAGTGTGGACGATATGACTGGACAGGGTTCAACAATGCCGAGCTATTGAACAGCACATGGTGGACAACTCACCTCCAAAATTGATGCAGATACTTTTTAGGGATTCTCTGCATCCTTGAAAACGGTGCATTGCAAAAGGTTGCATATCTATGTATTCACGTGAGTGTGGATGATATGACTAGACAGGGTTCAACAGTGTCAAGCTATTAAACAGTACATATAGTACTGCGAACATCAGTGTAGCAATGGTGGACAGCTCACCTCCAAAAATTTTCTTAAACTTTTGAGGGATCCTCTGCATCCTTGAAAACAGTGCATTGTAAAAGGTTGCATATCTGTATCTTCATGTGAGTGTGGATGATATGACTAGATAAGGTTTAACAGTACCAAACTATTGAGTAGCACATGTAGAACTGCAAATATCAGTGTAGTAATGGTGGACAACTCACCCCCAAAATTTTTCTTAAACTTTTGAGGGATCCTCTGCATCCTTGAAAACAATGCATTGCAAAAGGTTGCATATCTGTGTATTCACATGAGTGTGGATGATATGACTGGACAGGGTTCAACAGTGTCGAGATGTTGAGAAGCACATGCAGGTGTTATGGCCAAAGTGTCATCCATTTCGGCCAAAAGAAAAAAAACATGAATTTGGTTTGTATGTCAGGTGTTGTTCCTAGCCATCTTCTTTGACAATTCATAAAGAACATTTAATGCAAGCTCTTGCATTTCTTCACACATGAAACTTCTTGAATATCATGCATCTTCCTAGCATGGGCATGCAAGCCATTTAATGGTTTGTTGGCTAATGTCAAGCTACTAAGTTTGACTATTCAAGCCATTCCAACATAAACAAAAAGTAGAAAAAAAAAAAAACTAAGCTCGAGTACTATAAAGAGATACTCAATTTCACCAAAATCGCATTTTTTTTAATTACACAAATTCTGAGTCAACAGTGCCACGTTGGCGACTCACTAGGAACTCAAGTTCACTAAACTCGAGTACTATTTAGAACTCGATTTTATGGAACTCGAGTACCAAAAAAGTGGTAAATTGCTAAATATTTCCGAAATAGAGCTAGTTTGCCACAAATTTTGCCAAAACATGGTGTTTGGCTATTTTCACCATTGATATGTGTCCAAATAGAGAGTCCCATCTACAAGACTTACTCAGTCAGTCAATCCCTAACGTGTGGTTGAAATTGAAAGCATCAAACAAACTCCTCGAGCATGATACAATAAGCGTGCATTTGGATTGGGCATTTTGCCCAATCTCCAGTCTGCGTTTTGTCTGCGGGTCTTATGGATACTATTTATAGACTGACAAAAATTGTCTAAACACTGATTTCAATATAAATTTAGGTCTCACAACATTATTCACAAATTTAAAAATTATTTTGCTATAGTGTTTTCATTAATAAGTTTTCATTAATAAGTTTTCAACAAATAAGCGGTAACATTTTACTTTAAACAAAATTTCAACCACGGTAAACTTCAACCAAAAAAAAAAAGTTGATAAGAAGTTGTTTCTATTTAAAATAATAATTTTAAGTTGTGAAAAAGATGACATAATCAAAAAAAGAAAAAATCAAAATTAAAATCCAATACCTTAAAAATCAATTTGTTAATGTTAATTACAAATTTTTATTTTATGTTATACCATCAAAACCATGTTGTTAATTAAGGTTATTAGCTTTTTTTTTTTTTAAATCCAAAAATTTGATATTTATCCAAAAAAATTAAATTAAAAAATATATATTTGGAAAAAAGTATATAAAAAATTTATTATCAATTCCTGCCCATGTGTATATCCTCCCAATGAAAGTTGTGATGAAGTTGATATAAGCAAAAAAGGAAGGAATTTATTTAAAATCAAGTTGTTAACATTAATTACAATTTTTTATTTTTATTTTTTATAAATGTATGATAATTATCCTCCACATAAAAAAGTACATGTCTAAAAGATAAGCTTGCAAAAGAGCATGAGTTCTAACATTTCAAAATACTTTTAGTGGAGTCTCTCTGTATGTTTGGGCCTTAGGAACAGTGTCCCATAGATGTATTTTGCTTTACAACTAAAAAGCACTTTTGGCTAAAGATGATGAGGGGAGATTGTGATATTGCTTTGGGGGTAAAAGCAATATATAAACAATGATCTAATGTATTCCCTTTGGCCTCTTTTGTCATTTCCACCACACTCCCTCTCCTCTCTTACCCACTAAAGCATTAAGAGTTCGTTTGGTTGGAGGGATTTTAGGGAGGATGAAAGAGATGAGAGAGAAATGGTTTTTTGGAGTGTTTTGGTTGGAATGATTTTAGGGGAAAAAAAAAAAATTGGTGGAGCCTAGGTGATTTTTCCCTAGGCCCACCAAAATATTTTCTCCTAGAAAAAAACCGAAGAGAAAAAATTTAGACCAAAGCACCCGTGTTGCAATGTGCAACGTAACTGGGTTTTGTTTGGTTTCCTTTTTCTTTCTTTTTTTTTTTTTTAAATTTTTTTTTGTGGTGTTCATCCGCTTTTTTTCATATGTTTTGTTATTTTTTTTTTCTAATTTATTTTTTATTTAGTAGGGGCATTAAAGTAAATTTATATAAAATTATATTTTCTACTCTACTTTTCCACCTCAAACCAAACACCACCAGGAAATATTAAATTCTTTTATACTCCTCCACTTTTCTATCATTTCTTTATTTTCTATCTTCTTACTTTTCTACTCATCCAACCAAACGAACCTCAAAGTAAATTTATTTTAATGTGATATATTGCAAAATAAAGAATATCATTTAAAATGTGTTGTAAAAGTGATTTTATAAAATAGAAAAATATTTTTTTAATGAGAAAATTGTTTTTATTTTTTATTTTATTTTTCTGGGATGGGAATGCTCTAAAAGGAAGGATTGAGGTAAGCAATCAGATCGTGAATCTGATCTGCTAAACAAACCATTGAAGGGAAGGATTCTCAATGAAAATTTTCAATAGTCTTTAGACTTTAAGTTTGTTGGGTAGTCATTATCTCGATCCATTAGTCAAAAAGTTTGAGGCATATATGTACCTTTCACTCAGACCACGATGAAAGCAAAATAAGAAAAACGAAAAAGATAGTACAGCATTAAAAAAAAAAAAAAATCTACTTCTCATTTTTTGCAATTTAGAGATTAAAAAATCTATAATGATTAGAGTACTTCAAACATTAAAAATAGACCACGATGGGATCCAATTAAATCAATTGGGTTACTGCCCTGTCTTTTATTTATCGTTTAGTTTGTTTGTTTGTGCGTGCAAGCTATCAAAGTGATGCAACTTTGTGCAAAAACTTCCCAAGTGTATTGACAAAGGTTTTTCATTTTCTCTCTTTCTCCGTTGCTTTTCCCATTACTCCATCAAAGTGTGCATATTTATATCGATTAAGAAGTACAAAATAAAGATAAGTTCAAATAATTTGTTTAATGTCAAATCCTTCATACATGGATTTGTGACAATCAATTTAAGATTATTAATACATCACAAGTTGTGGATTGAATATTAACAGTCATTGATATGATATCTTCTTGATAAACTATTATCCAAGAGTAATCCCTAAACACAGAGACAAACTCAAACTTCATAAACAAAATAGATTATCTCTAAAGAGTATGGACAACGGACCATTCCTCATAAATTTATAATGTTTTGCAGTTCGAAAGACTTTTTCATGTCATTAATGCTAGGGACCAACTCTTTTAGTTGTGGAATTGATCCAGTGTGAAGTTTTTCCAAAAGAGGCACTTCTCCTTTGTCTATTATTTGAAAATAGAATTGTATACCCACATATCTTTCATGAAACCTAAGAATTATCAAACTATGAAGACTTAAAGCACTTTTAATGGATTATTCATTAAAAAAAATAATTTAACAATTGAATACTCAATACTAGTATTAATAATTGTTCACCTCAAACATGCTAAGAATTATTATTTTTTATTTGTTGTTTGACACTCTCTCTCATGTTTGAAGCTCTCTCTCTCTCTCACAGTAGCCAGACTTAGAACATGGGAACAATCCTCTCTCTTCACCATGGAATGAAGCCATTCAAAGTGAATCAGAGCAAAGAAAAGTTATTACACTCCTTAGCCTAGCTCAAATAGCTCAATTGTGCAATTTGTTTTCCAAGGCAATTTCTCATGCAAAAAGAAGACAAAGGAAAAGCAATGGTCTATATTTTGGGCAACTGGAATGATATTTGAAGATTTTATTAATCTTGGAAATACTCAAATTATTTTGATGAAATTTAAGATCAAAATGATGATTTTCATGATCTTCAGGCTTTTGTGCAATTTTGAAGGTTTAAGGGTAGAAATATAATTGTAGAAAGGTTTGGGGTTAAGTTGTAATTTTGGGAAGGTTTGTGGATAAATTGGAATTTTGTAAAAGTTTGAGGTCAATTTGCAATTGAACGAGTGCTGGCTAGTGGACTTTAATTTTTGGGCTCGCTGAAATTGTGTGCCTTGGCCTTTCTATATGAATGTGGGTTTATATCTAGGCCTGGGTTTGTGTGAGTGGGCTTAAAAATGGGCTTTGGCTAAGAGTGCACTCCGGATTTGAGTTTAGGAAGGGTTTAAAATTAAGCTGGGCTGAAGCTTATCTGTTTTTGGGCTGGGATTGAGTTTTATTTATTTTAAGGAACAGATCGGGCTTGGCGTGAATGGGTATTTTAAGTAAAGCTGATGGGCTGGAAGGATTTTTAGTTGTGTGGGCTTGGACTCAGTCTTAAAGGACTGGGTTTCCTAATAGGATCGGGTCAACTGGTGAATGTCCAACAGTGAGAGTGGTGTAGAATTGGTTGTTTGTTTCTGTGTTGGTAATTTGGTATTGCAATTTAGGCTCCGTTTGGTAAGAAATTTTTAATAACGTTGTTTAAATGTTGTGGAGATACATATGGGTTAAAAAGTTTTGTAAAAATACGTGTTGTAGTGTTTAAACACCGAAAACTGTTATTTAAATAACAATATCAAACACCCTCTTAGATTATATGCGAGTGTGTTTTTGTGTTAGTCAGAGTGAATTCATGTTAAGAATATTATCAAAGATTGAGTTTTGGTAAAATGAACTTTACTAATTAGCAAGGAATTACACCAGCTTTAGATATACAACTGAAACAAAGAGATTAACAGAGTAAACAGTATTAAGTCAGACTTAACAATGCAATTGAGAGCTAACTTACACGATGACCAGTCTGTTTCTTAACAAGAATTGCTAGTGGCCCGAAAGGGATAAGCAAATTGAGTTTATTTGCTAAAACATAGTCTTTATGCTCTTATTACACACATTCCTCACCGCTGCATTACTACTGGCAAAAGAAACTCCAAAACACTATCCAATGTAAGGTTTGTGAATAGTATGCGACTTCTAAGTTACTTTTATAGATAGATATTTTAGGAAATCAGCTTTTCTTTGGTTTCACATCTGTAATTCTTTCTCAACCATTTGGTAGCTCTTCCTTATCATGACAAATTTTTCCTATGTTTAAAATATTTTTTCCCAGCGATATTCTCTCAAATTGGTTGCTATTTCCATTACTTTGCTAATAGTTCCCAGCTTATAATAACCAAAATCCAAACATTGTGATCAATTCACAACTTAATTCATTTTATGCTCACAATATATATATATATATATATATATGGTTTCATGGTGATCATTTTTTTACAAGCCTTGGGTGGCATTATTTGATCATTATTGTCATATTATTATTGAAAATGATCTTGTAGTATTCAGTTATAAATTTCCCAAACTAAAACATGCTTTGTAAATTGTTCATCATCATGAAACTTGCATTTCCCCTACTCCCATTAATTATGCTACTTATTGGGCTTTGTCTCATCCTATTCTTTTATAAACTTTCTCAGAGTAGGCAACGATAATTTTGAGATAAGTTTTTGTGGTTAGCAGTGGTTAGACTAACAACTGATGGAGGCTAGACTTTTGTGATGAAGATATTTAGATGATGTATATCATAGAGTAGACTTGATTCATTCTTTTGTATATGATAGTGGTTATGACTTTATTTCCATTGATGGGACAAGTAAATAATGTGTAATTATTTATTCAAACTCCATTCTTTTGTGGCTAATGGTCCTTATAATTATTGCATAGAACTCTGATTTACTTTGGGAATATCTTTAATGGAATTATTATGATAATTCTTGATGTTGTACTTGATATTGCTAAACGCTTTGAAACACGATCTTCTTAATTCATATTTTATAATTTTTTTTGTCCTAAAATTGGTTTCCAAATATTAAGTGGAATTGCTTTACTAATCTAGATTTTTCGGAATACGGAACTGCCTAGTTTTTCAATGTTTATAAGAGACTATAACATATTATTATATTTAGTATAAAAAGTAGAATTTACTTTTTAAACTGATTAAACAATTTTGAAATCTATAAATAATAATTTAAAACATAAAATACTTTCATATCCTAAAATTAGGAAAAATTAGCAACCTCCCAAACACTTTCTTAACCATTTCATTCTCACATTCAAATATTGAAACTCAATCTCAAATACCTATTTCATTAACTCAATTAAATGAAATTATTTGTAAGTACCAACATAATTTTTTTTTTTTTTAAAAACCTTAATAAAACAAAGAAAAATTGACTAAAATCACTTCCAGTTGTCAAGACTTACTAACTCCAAGTTTATAGATGACTGCAGTTCTTCATTCTCCATGGAATTGATTGATCATAAAAACATGACAATGCATTTAGTTGCATTGATTTGAGAAGCATACCAGTGATAATATCAATGATTTCAATTTGCAACACGAGTGAAAGAAAAGGTTGGGAAGGAAATTCAAGCAAAAAAAAGCATTGAGTGGCTGGGAAAGGCTATTAAGTATACTAGTTGTAGGCTTACGCAATGTGTGAGAATAAATAATTATTTTATAAATGTAATATAATGTACAATTTGTTCTGTAAAATTTGCTAAAGATAATTTGTTCTCCCTAAAAATTAAACAATTTCTATTTAGTCTAATTAGGTCTGCTTTGGTCCAATTTGGTCCACTCGGTCAATTTCGGTCCCCTTTGGTCCATTTTGGACTAATTGGACCTTTAATATATATATATATATATATTTTGTAGGTATCCTTTTCAAGTTTAGTTCAATTTTTTTCTTCTTCAGAAATTTTGGGTTGAAAAGTATGAAATTTTATATTTGGGCTAAACTCTTTAGTTTTGAGTTAAAAAATACAAATAAAATAGACATTAGAAATTAGAAATATGAGCAATAAAAATGCAATAAAAATGATAAATATTCAAAAGTCCTATTCAGTCCACATTGTTATATTCGGTCCACTTGGTCTTATTTGGTCCACATTGGTCCTATTCTATACACTTCATTTTTATTCAGTCCTATTTGGTCCATTCTGTCCACTTTAGTCCTATTCTGGTCATTCGCTCCAGTCTACCTACTTTAGTTCTATTCAGTCCACATTCGTCTTGTTCAGTCCATTCTATCTACTTCAGTCCTATACAGTCGACATTGGTCCTATTTAGCCTACTGTCGTCCTATTCAGTCCAATTTGGTCCTAATCTAGATTATATCCAATTCCTAAAACTGTTGGTGTTTACCCATTGTATTATTATACTCAAAACTCAAAAGGGTCTTCAATTTGAACCATCAAATTCAAAGTACATTTCTCAAATATCACTTTCCAGTCCAACAATGCCATTAAGCACCTGACACAAAACCGCAAATATACAGCTACTAACCTACCAACGTATTTTTTGTAAACTTTCTACACAAGACAATCTTCTTGAGTCAGGCCATTACAATATATCACAAACACCATTAGATAAGATTTAATAAAAGTAATAAAAAATTTCAATAATAATAATGAACATTTTATAAATCCTAAAAAAACTCTCTACTACCAGTCCCAATGGCTTCCGTAAGTTCCGAAAATCCCACTTATGATGAGAAATTCATACTTTCAAATGAGGCGTACAACATTGGATGCATGTCCTATAATATGGAAAGGTACATGTTATATAACCAAAAAAATCTTGACTTTATATTATAGGTGAGATGCAAATGTGTGATCCGAAAATTCCTTCCATGATTATGAATTTAATTCTTCAAATGACACAGACTATATAACCAGTATTTCATTGGGTGTTTCCCCTTCATAACTAAATGAAAAGGTACAAATTATTTAACGAGAAAAAGTATCTTAAATTTTTACAAGGCACTTGTGTCTTGTAAATATAAGTGAATATTTGACCTCCAAGCAGTAGCTGAAGAAGAGAGAACATAATAGGCAAGATACCAGTCAATCGAATTTACTGACAAGAACAAGCAGAAGGCTAAAAACACAGACCAAAGCTTTTGGAAATAGACCTCACGAATCCATTGCTTCACTAACTACATTTTGTATTGCCTATCATCTGCAGACACAATTGATTACTGATACAGTCACCCTCCACTTCAAGACAAACTTTATATAGTGTATTCATATAGAAATAGACTAGGTGCAAGTTAAGCTTGAAAAATGGACACTTCAAATCAGAACTGACCTCCTGCGGAAGAATCATGTACAAAAAAACTTGCAGCAACTATCAGATAGGAAAGAAGAAGTATTAGTCTCTTAAAATAGTGGGAAGTTCCTTCCTGAAAAAAAGCATTTGCAGAATATAAGAATGTGTATATAAAATTAACAAAAGTTAATAATAATAATTACGAAAGAAAATGGAATCCATAGCAATTAAAGGAAAACTATTAGCACAAACTTGTTTAAAACACAAGAAGTGAACAAGACAACTCAAAAAGATGTTGAAATATACAATTTCGGAATTTCCCATCATCCAGCTTAAATTAGAACCCATCATGGCATATATTACTTAAAATGCTTCCTTCTCCTATAAAAATTTGACCAAATCATCTAGATTTGCTTTTCTATCACTGAAAAACAAACCTGCAGCATTAAGGCTACTACTAAGACGGATACAACAAGTGTAGTTGTCTCGAAAAGCTGAAAGTTTAAGTCCATAGCTTGCCCCATAATCCAACCAAGGACTACGGAAAAAGGAATCTGCAGCAATATAATAATGGCTTTAGCAGATATTGATCAAATAAAATAAAATAAAAATCTTCAATGAAGTAATACTAAACAGCACAATCATCAATACAAATGTATCTCAAAGGGGTGCCAATTTTTGGTGCTAAACAAACAGATAATAATAGACTTAAAATGACTATCTCACCAACATCTTCAACATGTATCCCTACTTGTACATTTCTATTCTTTCTTTTCTCTAAATTAATTTGTCTCAAAGGTTTCTTGCTCAAGCTGCAATGAACATCACATCACAGGCAGCAAAGACCACCCAAACCAAATTCATGTTAAAAGGTATTAACAGGAGCATATCATTGAAGGTGTAAATGACATAAATTTCAGACAGATGATGCACCAAGAGCTGTGCAGAAAGTAGAAATTACTCATGATCAATATGATCATCACCAGCTCTCTTTTCCAGTTAAAATTTTTATTCATTGCTGAGAGACAGCCAATGTGGTGCAAAACACACAACTTTGAAAGAGCTTTAATTCCCAAACTCTGGCAGATGACTGGCCTTGATATGAATTGAGATGTCTGTTATATGCACCAATTACTAACATATTTTTTAACTACAAACGACATTGTAGCTAAACTTCAAGCAACCAAAAAAAATAATACATTTACTATCTTGAGGAGGCTATAACACAAAGTGACTCGTCAATAACATAATGATATATTGACAGTTGAAACAGCTCCAAGCATTTGCTTCCTTCAAATATTGGTTCCAAGGTAATTTAGATTAAACTGTACAAATACTAACTATAAATAACTCTTATTTTTTGGAAGTAAAAAATGTAAAATAGAAATTAAAAGGAACTCATATTGTTAATACCTACCACAAACAAAGCTATCTGTGTTGATGCTCCTATTGAGACTCCTAATGTTATGTCCTGTGGAGAAGCTCAAATTGTTAAAACTCATTCTAAAAAGAAACTGTCAAAAGTGAATGTTAGAAAGCTTACAAGCTTATCTTTCATGGCAAACGTGATAGCACTTGCATGATCTACAGCATTCCCCACAAGTGGGAGCAAAATAACACTAATAAATGAAAGTGGAATATTCAATGCAATAGATGTTCCCTGCAAAACAATCACCCAATCAGAAAGTTGATAAATCAATTTCTTTTTATAAGTAAATAATTTCATTAGAAAAGGATATGAGGGGACGCATATAAGGATGTGTGATCCCTTTTCAAAGAATACAAATCATAGGGAAAGAGAGTAAAAAAATCAATAAAAGACATCGAAGGGTTGCTGCCTAGCACATGCATCCAATCACATAAAGACTGCAAATTATGTTCTTTGATTATAAAAGTAGTGAAGATCCACTTATTTTTTTCGTATTACAGATTCTTCATGACACATAGAGGCACGGCTCACACACCTTGGCAGCTCTATGACAGGACATTGAAGAAGCAAGTGATCAATAGATTCCACGCTGCTCTGACACATACAATACCAACCATCATCAAGAGCCTCCTACAAAGATTATTGAATGCCAAGAATTTTGCAAGAGTTTGCAGTCCATACAAAGTATGCCACCTTTCGAGGAGCCTTAGCCATCTAGGTGCTCTTCCACGGGAAGAAAGAAATTGCGGAACCCATAATGGCATTATAGAACAAATTAACCTCAAACATCAATGACATCTGCAAGGCACAATCATTACCTCACACAGAAGGTAAATTATCATAGAGTAACTCAAAAAAAGAAGCAACTGATTCCAGCTCCCAATCCAGAAAAGCCTGAATAAAGAGGACTCTAATGTCAGATCTCTCCTTCATCTGGGTTGGCTAGATATGGTGCTACCAATGCCTCCTTGTTCACCACCAAGGTGTAAAGGTCTGGGAATTCCTTGAGAGCATTGTCACCACCCTAAATGCTTGACCAAAATCTCACTCTGAACCATCTCATACCTCAAAGTGTAAAAAATTTGGAGGACTCACATCCCCTGCTTATACTTTTCCACAAATCAACCCCATATGGACCCTTGAATGGTTCCATTGTCCATCCTCCCAAATTTTCACCTTGCTATACACCAATTATACTTCTATACTGATAATTCGTAGGTGTTTGGTATCTATAAAAAAAGAGTACTTTTGTGCAGAACTATGAATTATGGGTTTTACATACGTGAGGCCATTATAAGATGTCAGATAGAAGCAAGATCTATCTGCTTTTGATGCTTATATTATAGTAATTCATAAGTCTTAGCGTTTAAATAGCTTTTGGTTTTTTGGGGGGTGATAGTGGAAAAGTTGACAGACAAGTCACCCTTACTGCAACTCATACCCCTCCTAGTTCAATTCTTTTGACTTTGTTGGATCCGTTTCCTCGTTTGAGAATCTCCTCTCTTATTTTTAGGATTATTTTGTTATTTATATCAGGTCTAAATTATTCTAGAGTTTGTAATAGAATCATGAATTTTTTAATGGGATTTCTTGGACTATAATTTATCACTCAAATTAGGAGCTGGAAGCCTTACTAGGTTAAATAAGAGTCAATGAGCCAAGAGCTTTGTAGCTCAACTGTTTCGCACCTTCTTGTGTTTCTAATTATCGAATTATCAACAAAAAAGAGTCAAAGAGTTTTTAAAAATATGCTTCATTTTATTTAAAGAATTTAACTTTGAGTGATAGAATTATGAGTGATTTGCATTATTGAAGAGCTGTGTGCCTAGAATGTTCTTCTCATCTCTCTCTTCTTGGTCTTCTTCTTCTTTGGGCTGATATTACTATTCAAGTCTATAGTTCACACAACCCCTAAAAAAATTCTTTCTTTTCCTTCTTTACAACCCCAAACCAAATCCTTCTGCTTACATATCAAACCCTGAATTAAAACCTCATATATTCTGTCTACCAAATAACCCATCAAACGAGCTTTTTTGGGTTCTATTATTTGCTTGTTGCCTAAGAAATATTGCAATGTGCTTGTTTTCTATTTCCCTTCTTTGCCGTTCAATTATGTGTCTTCAAATCATTTAAAAAGTACAAGCCTAAACCATAATGCATAGCTCTAAACATCAACTTTAAAACCCTAAGCCCATCATAAGCACGCCTAGAAAAGTAACCATGTACCAAGCTAGCATTTGATATAAAGAAAGCAAAATAATGTATTACGTGGTTAATTAGAGTGTCCAATTGCAATGGCTCCAAGATGTAAAAAGCGGAACCAGACTTGTTTATCTAAAAATATATAATAACAAATTTCACAGAGAAAGAAACATTAACAAGAAAATATTACCTCTATTGTATCAACTAAATATTTAGATAGGATTGAGACGCAAGTAGTTATAACCAAAAGCCAGATTACTGATTCCCATTTTGAGATCTGGGGAGCTTCGTCATCATGTGTGCCCTCTTCAATCTGAATCCCTTCCTATGTTCATGCCAAATATAACATCACAAATATATATTTTTAAAATTTTATAATTTGATAGTTACAATGAGAGGGGGGAATTTGAACCCTAACATTTCCATCGAAAACACCAAAAGGTGCAAACCAATTGAGCTATAAGCCTCTTGGCCTATCACAAATTAATTAATTGAACAATGCCACATTGTACGTTGTAAAGACTCAATAAGTCACTAAGCCAATAAGAGTCTCAATATAAGAAGGTTGTATTAAAATTATTGGTGTGGTCAGTTGAGGCGGTCTCGGTGGAGTTCAAATGTGCATTTATCCCTTTTTGGCATTAGAACTATGTTGCATTTCTCTCCAACCTAAACCAAAGAAAAAGATATGATGACTTGTATTTATGGCATTAGTAGCTACATCTTTACTGTATTCTCAACTATATATTACAATGAACCCTAGCAGGGTATATATAGGGACTATATGAGTTGTGTTATCCCCATATAGGCTTTACAACATAATTGGGCCTCTTGAGCCTTTAGTCATAATAAAACACATAAACCCAGTACAAATGTATTTGTAACACTAGAATCTCTACTTAGTCATTGCCCCCTATAAGGTACAACAAAAAATTTCAAAACAGTCACTGCTAGAGCAAACTATAAAACTACAACAGTAGCAATAATAACCAAGCCATACTCCCAAAATTTTGGAGTCAGCTAGCTCTGGATCTCAACAGAATAACTCGGGCCAGCCAAATATATTCTTTTTAGCAAACTATATATATTCGGCAAATACAATTGATTGGTGTACTTTGAATATGCTGCAGCAGCTACTTTTATAGACCATTAGAAAAACCAGCCAAATGTAGAAGATGTTCAATCTCTTAATTGTATTAGTGCCAAAGATATAGAAGAGACAGCTTAAATTTAGAAGTCTAAACAATATCTGTTAG
Source organism: Quercus suber (assembly GCF_002906115.3). Taxonomy (NCBI): domain Eukaryota; kingdom Viridiplantae; phylum Streptophyta; class Magnoliopsida; order Fagales; family Fagaceae; genus Quercus; species Quercus suber. The sequence goes on along the minus strand of NW_027070526.1, from coordinate 17,399 downwards.
ATGAAAAGACTTTGACTCATCAACTTAAATTATTAAATAATATAAGTATCTTTTCAGGTTGACATTTTCTAATAAATTGAAGGTTTTCTTTTTCTTTTTTTTTTTTTGGGGGGGGGGGGGGGGGGGGGGGGGAAGAGGAGGGAGAATAACAATATTCATAGCCAACCTCATTAAGAGGAACATATAGATTCCTTTGCTCTTTAGCTGGAAATAAAGGTACGCAGCATATGTGACAAGCATGATGCAACTGCTAAATCTTGAAAGAGCCAACTCTGACTTCCCAAAATAAACCTCAGTGTGTGTATAATGAAGAACAGTTGGTAAAAGTAGGCCCATGACTGCCACCAACAGCAATCCGGAGTTTACCACAGCAGTTGCCTGCATCCACATATATCAGCTTTAGCATGAAAGATAACAGGACAATTAAAAAAAAAAAAACTCAGAAAATCTGCTAACACATCCACCTTATTAAACAGCTGCTCCTTTTGAAGAACAAGCCCACCACAAAAGAATGCACATCCAAGCACCAGCAACAAGTCTGACAGAATTGCACCCAATAACGACAGCTGAACAATACGTATCAATCCACTTTTCAAAGCAAAGATTGATATAATAAGTTCTGTTGCATTCCCAAAAGTAGCATTCAATAGGCCTCCAACTGCAAATTTCAAATTCACTACATATCAGAAATTGTACATAATTTCAATTTTTCCAAATTATCATTTGTAATTAGATAGAATTAGTTATTTTGTTAACTAATTGGTTAATCTTGTTCAGTTGGCCTTAGTGGTACCAACTCTTGTACATATAAGGGAAGCTAATGATGAAATTAACACACAATCAATAATACCAAGAAGTTTATTTATCGTTCTCTCAATTTTTGACACTACATTAAAAAAAAAAAAAAAAAAAAATCAGATAGAATAATGATTCGCAACCTAAAGATGAAAATGAGTAATATATATATGTGCCTGATACTAAAACCAAATGATTTGGGCATATACTAAGGATAGCAATGTAGGACTATTAAAATTGAGACACTACAAAAACTTTACCTGTTGGTCCAGTGTAAAAGGCTAGCTGCCTAAACCAGAGTGAAAACCAACACATTAGCAACTTAATAACTCATATTCCCTTTCACCAAAAAAAAAAGAAAAGAAAAAATCATATTCGTTAGAGAGAGAGGAACAGAAATCCTTACTCTGTAGCATAACCTAAACGCTCAGCCAAAGGTGCTATACCCACTAAGCTTAGAAAGAAGACCCAAGCCTGTAATCCACCTCAAAACAAATAAACAAAAAAAATCTTCGAACAACGATTTAAATGATTCAAGTCAATGAGAACTGCAACTCACAGATTGATCAGTCAGTTCCTGAACAAGAATTGCTGCTGGCCCAAAAGGGAGCAGCAAGTTGAGTTTATTGGAGAAAACAACAGTCCTTATGCTCTTATACACAACATAGATCAATGTCACGATGCTACTAACTCTTGAACCTCCAGAAGATGCTCCACTTTCAGCTGTATAAATAGGATGCAACTTTTGAGCATGTTTTTCCAAGCTAGGAATTACCTCAAAGCTTATTATTTGTTTAAGTATGCATCATAATGACTCAATTAAAAATGGTGTAAAAAGCTCACCAAGTGAGAGGATTAGTAAGTAGAATAAGGCTGTGGGATGAAAGTAAAAGTTAAAGCCTAATTGTTGATGGAATATTAGAAATCCAAGAAATTCTTGCTTGGTGTCATTCAATATAAATTTCCAATTTAAATATCTTAGGTATGGTGTTGGCAAATCCATGACAATATATCTTGTTTTGAGTTGTAAGCATTAAAAATCAAGTACAAGATCAAGTCCAAGGTTCAGCACAAGAAAGGACAGTCTCGGGAATTTTGATTGACCCTCGATTGATCAAGAGTGCCTGTTGATCAACTCTCGATTGAGTTGGCTGATAAAGGATCAGAAAATCATGCTTTTTTTCCCAGAAGTCCGCTAATGGGGTGGGTTATTGTAACCCTAATTAGAGAGCCATGAGTACAGAAGAAAAAGAAGATATTCTACAATGTTGTTGCCATAGGGCTGATCAAGGCTAAAACCATAAGCCATCCCAAGGCTGCTGTGAAAATCAAATCTTCAAGAGGTTCTGAAGTTATGGACGCGACGGGTTTGAAACTCAGATATCTTATTGGATGATGGCTTTGAGTAGGCCGGATTTGGACAATATCTCTAATTCAACACCAAAGGACTTTATCACATGAGCTAATTAAAACTCACGACTTTTTAAATCTAATAATACACCATTATGGATCCAAAACAAGATTTGTTATTGCATAAAGTGCAACATCAATTTGAATCCATAGGGTCCATCCATGAGGGTCTTAAGAGATTTTTCATCAAAAATAAATAAAACTATTTCTAATCATCCGGCCAAAGCTCACCAATTGATCTTTTCAAATTTACACCTTAAATTGGAGAAAGTTGGTAACCATTGGTAGGGGCCTCTTTTAGAAAAATTGTTAGCTTCAACATATCATTGATGAAAAAGTTTTTTTTTAGAAGATGACAAGGAAAATTTTTCCAAGATTCCTTCAACTTTTAATAATCATCTAATAGATGTGTCCATCATCCCACACGATGCACATAGCATTTTGAAATATTTTGTAAGAAATTATCTTATAATTTGTATATATTTAAAAAATCAACTTCAATTATATTAACATTAGCTATATTTAGAAAGAGGAATATGAGCATGTTGCTTGAGTGATTAGACAAATAGTTAATTATTTTCCTCTATTTTTTTTTAGAGATAATTACAATATGCTGCTAACTTTGCAGCAATTATTATTATTTTTAATATTATTGATTGCATGTTAGTATTGAATTTCCTTTTGAATTTTCCATTAAAAAAATTGATTTTGTCTTTTGCTAGATTTTGCTTCAAATAATTCCAATACATATAAACTTTAGTGAGAATACCATATTCCAAATTAGTTTCTACTTATAAATATTTTAGAAAAATAAAAATAAAAATTCATTTTATATAAATAATTAGTGTTCACAAATAAATAATTAATACATTAAAATAAATGCATTTACCTTATTTATGTAGCATAAATTGAGGCTATGTATATATATATATATATATATAACATTTTATTAAAAGGAGTTAGGAGTATAAAAAATTAAAAATAATACAATTTAAAATATGAACATATGACTATAGTGAACTGATAAAATTTTATTATCCTTTAATAAAAAATATATTTAACTATTTTGACTACTTCAAGTGCACATATTTTCTTTCTCAAAAACAAAAGTGCACACACACACACACACACACACACACACAATATATATATATATTTCATTGCATGTGTTATAAATTTTTTGTTTGCATCTTAATGTTTTGGTTTTAATTGTTGACAAAGCATCTAAACATGAGGAAAAAAAAATTCGTTTAAATTTTATTAAAATAATCATATAAATTAAATAATAAAAAAGTTGTGCACGTAGTCAAAGACTTTTTTTTTTTTTTAATTAAAACGAAAAAAATAATAAGTTGTGACCCCAAATAGTTTTAGTTTAAGTATAAAATGTGTATACTAATTTTATAAAATTTGAATTTGAACTTGAATTTTAAATTTTTAAATTTTTCTTTATATCCTTAACATGTCTTATTTTCCTAATTTTATGGAATTGGATTTTAAATTTTACATTTATTAATTTACCTTTATATCCTTAATTTGACTTATTGTTAAATCATTTTCAGTTAGACAATAGAGTTGATTCTCCACCAAAAAAAAAAGGATAATAGAGTTAATTTTAGAAATAAATGCATTAAAACATGGTAATAAATGTATTTTATCCCATTAAAACATGAAAATTAATTAGTGATACGTTAACCCTTTTTATTTAGAAGTATATAATATAAGAGTTTAAATTCAATAAGGACCTAGTGTAAACCTTTTGGTTTACACCCTCTAGTACCAGCTTGCCACATTAGCATTTCACACGTTAAAGAATAAAGCCTACCACACACAATATGTATTCATTAACACTCTTTTTCAGAAAATTAAATCTCATCAAATAAAAAAAAAACTGTTGTTTCTTCAGTTGAAGAACCACTGCCTCCAACCCCTTATAAACTCATATTCTTACTGTCAAACCAACTAAACATAAACTCAAACTTGATTGTTATATATATTAAGGAAATGTCTCAATTTCTTTCAATTTTCAAACACTTTTCTTTTTAATTTTTTTTTTTAATTTCTTCATGTATAGAAAGTTAAAAGGTATAGAGTAAATGGATAAAATTTAAAGAATCCTCAAACAATGTAACAATAGGGTTTTTGTAACTTTAAACTATCTTCGTGGCAGAAGTTTAAGAGGGCATTTTAATTTCCTACATGGCAAAACAAGCTTAATTTTTGGATTTAACTTTCTCTCAACTTCTATTTTTATATATAGTATTAGATTAATCCAAACTAAATTAAACCAAATTCAAAGGAAAGAGGGGCAAAACACCAAAACATATCAACCCAAAGCAAAACTGGTAGAAAGAATAATAAATTCACCACAAAGGTGTCAAAAACAATAATAAATCCACCAAAATAAAAGAGGAAAATCAGTGAGAGAGAGAGAGAGACAGTAATCACCTTTTTGTTGTAGGAAGAACATGGAATGGATGAAAGAGAGGTGCAGATGAAACAGAAAATTTATAGAAATGAAGATGAGGAGATGAAGAGTTAGAAACAAGAACCGTAAAATGAAGAATTATGGAGAAGAAAAAGAGTTAAGAAATGGAGAAGGGTGAGAACAATTATTGTATTAGTGATAGTGCAATAAACTTTGAAGAATTTTTTTTTTTTTTTTTTTTTTTTTTTTTTTTTTTTTTTTTTTTTTTTTTTTTTTTCACTTCAGTTTTAAAAGTTTAAAGAGTTAAGCTATATGTCAAGTAGAAACCGAATAGTTAATCATTTTTTTTTATCGGTTATAAACTTATGAACTTGCAAAAGCAAACAATATTTTAATATTTTATTAAAAGAATTTTTTTTTTTTTTAGAAACAAACACACACACAAATGAGAGGGAAATGAGTTTTAACACAAAAGCACACCACAACTCCACTCAAAAGCCATGGTAACTTTTAAATAAAAGATTCAATGTGAAGCTTTTGCAAACAACATTTTATTAAAATTGCTTACATTCAATGGTAGTTCATAGTTATAATCTAAATAAATGAAAAAAACATTTATTACTATTCATAAGTTAAAACCGGTCTAGAGAATGTGTAAAATTATAGTGCATTATTGAATAAAACCGGTCTAGAGAATGTGAAAAATTATAGTGCATTATTGAATATTTTAATATTTTATATATTTAGTATTGTAAAAATAAAAATTATGATTGCTTATATTCAATGATAGTTATAAACCAAATAGTAGTAATTATTATGATTAGATTATGCACCAATTACAACTTGACATGTTAGTTGTTGGATGTAAAATTAGGTATATACTTTTTTTTAAAGAGAGTTTTAATATATGGCGTGAGACTTTACCAATTATCAATTGGGCTGATTGGAACCCATAATATGTACCTAAACTTACTGTTTCTTAAAACTAGCTGATCAAAATTTTCAAAACAATCAAAACTCTGCCCTGCACTATGTCCTATTTAAGAGCCCACTTGGCCCTTGAGAGTGCACCAAGCCCATACATGTGGCACAACACTTCCATGAAAATCATACCTTCCAAACAACAAATCTTGTGTTATCCCATAAAAATTGTATAAGCTTAGTTCATGATTTGAAAAGTTTGATACAGGAAAATCAGTTTGCTTTTTTTTTTTTTTTTTGAGAGAGAGTTTCAACCTATGGCGTCCGCTCTTGATGATAGCTCTTTGTTATCAGACCAAGATACCAATAAGTTTTTAGTATAGGCGGGGATTGAACCCCAAATTTCTTATTCAACTATTAGAGATTTTACCAGTTGAGTTAACTGGAACCCACAATTTGCTTTATTTGTGGGTATTGATTTCCAAATAGTGTGTTTTGCTTTAGTTACTTATGACTCATTTAACTTGGTATGGTTGTGGGTCATTTAGCCTAACTTGGTTGTAGGTCATCTATCCTAACTTGAAATAGCAAAATTAATGGATTTAAAGCCCAACTTGATTAAGAAGGAAATTGAGCTTAGTGTAACTGGCCAATTGTTTTTAGGCCTTACGTATGCTCAAAACCTTTATGTGTGGTGGAATTCCCTACCCAAGTTCAACTCCATATCGTATCTCATCATATCAATATTCGTATTAGTGTCCATGCTTGTTAGCTCAATGAAGCTAAAGCACATTATATAGCAGGTAATATTCAACTCCATATCGTATCCCATATCATATCTCATCATATCAATATTCGTATTAGTGTCCATGCTTGTTAGCTCGATGAAGCTAAAGCACATTATATAACAAGTAATGTAGAAGGATATTGCTCTCTTGGTTTTGTAGAAGGATAGTCAATTCTTCTTGTTCTCATGTCTCAACCGTATCCTACTTTTTTTTTTTTTAAGAACAAATAGGTCATGTATGTAAAAATGTCTAAGGTGTATCTCGTGTTTAACGTAGGTACGGCCCTTCAAATGAAATATCCTTACTTTCTAGATCACAACCAAATCTAAGGGAAAAAGTGTGAACTGTGAAACACTCAATATGCAAAATGGCTTGAGCAAATATCATATGATATCATAGATGTAGGGTTAGTCATGAAAAGGATTCACAATGGAAGAGTATGGAGTGAAAAGTTAAAAACAAAATCCAAAACAAAGCATTATGCTATATTTTGGAGCTTGCCTCAGTCTGCCATTAAAAGTTGGGTAAAGTAGACATGGACATAGTTGTTAGGCTGAGGTTTGTACTTTGTAGCAAATGCTTGTTTGTTCATCTTAGAGATATATTAGCCCATTAGTATAAGCCTAAGCCTTAGCCTAATACTACTTTGTGTGCAAGCCAAGTCTCTTACTTGTAATAGAAATCTATTATTCTAGGGTTTAGTCTACTATATATACCCATGTTATGGTTCATTGTACCACAAGCTTTGTTCTACACACTTATATAATAAAGATTTAGCCATTAAGGGTTTTCTCCGTGGATGTAGGTCGTAAGGCTGAACTATGTAACCCTCATGTTCTTGCGTTCCTATTTTCTGCTTCTCTCTTCCGCATCTATTCAAGCATATTCAACATGGAATATATATCATAGCTAATATTTAACTTGTTATCAGAGCCACATTTCTATGGCCATGGTATGGTTTTTTGTTCTTATAATGTGTTTAAAAGCAATCTTTGTCTTCTTCGGTATTTCTTCGCTGCGTTCATCTTCTTTGGCTTCCCATTGCTGCTGTTAAAACTCTCTGGTATAGTCATGCCACTGTTAGAAGTCGCATCAACATTGCAATACCATTTATTTCCTCAAACTATCATCACAGAGCCAAACTTCATTCAAAGGATCTTCTTAACCTTATCAAGTTTCAAGGTTTCATCAAGCTTCCATCTTGAGTTTGAGAGAGGGTGTTAGAGATATATTAGCCTATTAGCATAGGTCTAAGCCTAATACTATTTTGTGTACAAGCCAAGTCTCTTACTTGTATAAGAAGTTTATTAGTTAGGGTTTAGTCTACTATATATACTCATGTTATAGTTCATTGTAATACAAGTTTTGTACTACACTCTTATATAATAAAGAGGTAGCACTTAAGGGTTTCTTCTGTGGACATAGACCGTAAAGCTGAATCACGTAACTTTCATGTTCTTGTGTTCCTATTTTATGCTTCCCTCTTCTGCTTCTATTCAAGCATATTCAACATGGAATATATATCATGACTAATATTTAACGGTTAAAATTCTGTTTTGATTGTATAAAGCATTAAAAACTCTATTTTGTTAAGAGAGATGGGTTTCGAGTTAAATTACCTGTTCTTTCAAAAAGCTCATCCTGATCACCAGGTGAAGAAAAGCTTCTTTGTATGGGTGATTGCTGATCTTCTTCCCCACCTTCCATATTCTCCTTTGAAAGTTTTCACGTTCTACAGCAATTTACTGTCCCAATATCACAATGCATGCGCTCTTTAAATATCTCATGCATTTTCATTTTTTTTTTTAATGGTTGACTCAAGCTGTCCTAATTTGAATTATTCTAAAAACACAACTAATTAAGGGGTGATTTGGTATAAGAGTTTAAACCCATGTTTTCATTTTTTAAATAATATTACACGCATTTTCACACACTTTTTCACCCACACGTATTTTAAAAAAATACAAATAACATTACTAGAACAACGTTACCAAACGGCCCCTAAACATCTAATTTCACAACTTTTTGAGTTACGAAACTAATTGAGGTGGTGAACCATTTTTACCCAAATGAGTCAAAAAGTTGACGTAAAACTGTAAAAGTTGCTGTAAAATTAGATATGAGAATCTTCTCAAAAATATAAATAAAGAATAATACATGAAAAGATGTTATAGAGTGATATGACACGATCAAAACTTACCAAGCTAGGCATGCCAACAGCAGCAAGTTTCATAAAAACAAAAAGAATAATCACAAATATAACGAATCAAAACCTTTTGTTAAAGGCAAAAATATTTTTATTTTTTATTTTTGGACAAAGTTTAGTTATAAAATTAATTTCTTTATTTAATATCTTTTTATTCAAAGTAAATTTTGATAAATTTATCCTTAGATTACATCTTCTTCTTATATACTCCATGCCTGCAAAATTTATAGAAAATTAAAAATTAATAGGTATGTCATCAATAAATAATATCTGATTAACACAAAATTTAACATGTATATTAAGAGTATAAAGAACATGCAATTCAATAGTTAGATTTTCAAAATATGTAATAATATTTATTTTACTAAGTAAGTTTATAAATTTAGGCTACAAACAATTTTATAGCTAAACTTTGTCATTTATTTTTTGTTTCAGTTATTTAAAAAAAAAATAATCTAACTTTTTTTTTTTTTTTTGGAAAAAAAAAGTTAGTTTTTTAACCTGTTGTTACTATATAAATAAGTTAATTACTAGAAATTATGGAGTACCCAAACCGAGAATGAAATGTTTCTCTTCACATGATTAACCATGTTGTATTTTCTATACTGTTATTCCAACTAAAAGTCTTACAATAATTCACTTGTCACCTTCTACCCCACTTTCTAAATAACAAAGAAATGATATACTAAACGTCTAAATGCTTTTCCTAATTCAGCAAAAACAAAACAAAAAAAATGCATTTGCTTATATAGATGGTGGAAAGCTTGGTGGAAATCAAAGATGATAGCTTAGAGGAAATTCTTGAAGAGGGTCGGAGGAAAAAGGGATTTTTTTTTTTTGGGGGGTGGGGAACAAACACACATACATACAAGGGAGAGTGAATAAGGTTTTAACACAAAAATACACTATAAACTCCACTTAAAATTTAAGGTAACTTTTAAGGAAAAGTGGAGTAATTGATTGAGGATACAAAAATAATGAGTTTGAGATTATTACAATTATGATGGAGGATTTAATTGAGATTAAATTTCATTAATTTTCCGAGAGTAAACAATTTTGATTTTGTTTTCAACTCTTTTTTGATTGATGTTGCAAATCAATTAAAAGCCAATGAGAAAAAATTATATGTTGTACTAAGGGTACAAGTTTCTAAACCGAATCAAGTTATTGAAGTATTTTGTAGCATTTTAATATTATACAATTAAAATGAATAAATATGATAACATAAATACAAAGATATGTGAATTAATATGGAAAATAAAAAGTTAGTCAAATGTTTAATCACACATTGAAAATGAAAGAAACTCTTTTATTGTTTTTAAGAGTGGTGATTGGCTGAAATTTATTGGAGCACATATTAGGTCAAATATATCTATGGGGAAGGTAAAGGTAAAGGGAGGAGGTGTTGCACCTCAGCCCAAATAATGTTGTGTCATTTCTCTCAAATAAATATTATCCAAAATTATTTTTTATTCAGTTTCTCTTGTATTATTCGATTTTCCTTGTGTTTGCACCAACAAAAATATTTTGAAATATCTTTTTATTTGGAGTAGAAGATTTCAATTACCAAATGAAAATTTAGGTCAAGTTTCATTCAAATGGATGGTGTGATGTAGGAAAAAAAATATAGGTGTCTATTTTTATCATTTGTTAATCTTTTATATTTTTAAGATTTTAGATATAGGGTTCTTATTTCCTTAATTTGAACTATTTCTAGTACTTTAATGGTCTTTTATGGTAGGGAATTAATTAAAATTTCTTTTAGATTTTTTTTGTCCTTGTTAATCAAGTTTTATGGAGGTTTTTTCAATTGGCTTCCAAATCTATGAACATTTTTTATCTAGAAATGCAGAATTTCATTAATAAAAATTTGGCGAAAAGCACATTTTAGTCCCTACATTTTTAGGCTATTCTCATTTTAGTCCCTAAATTTTATTTTTACCGCTTTTAGTCCCTATTCTGAAAAACGCTTCCGTTTTAATCCTTGCCGTTACATCAGAAACGGAAAAAGCTGACGTGGCAAACGACAGAATAAATAATACCTAATTAATGTCCACGTGGCTTAAATTAATAATAAAAAATGCCACGTTAGCATTTAAATTAAAAAAATTAATTTATTAATTTTAACTAAATAAAAAAAATTAAAAACAGAATTAAAAACTAAAAATAATAGGAATTAAGATCTAAGTGTGTCTTAACAAGAACACAAACTCAAATCCAAGAAGAACACAAACCCAGAAATTAAAAAAAAAAAAAAAAAAAAAAAAGTTTTGGACTTTGTTTTAGAGACTTTAAGTTCAACAATACCCTTTCTCAAAAAAAAAAAAAAGTTCAACAATAACCACTAACAACGTAATAAGGGTAATTCTAAAACCATAACTTTACTACAACTTACCCACGTGATAAGTTGTGAGTGTGAAATAAAAGTAGTGAGTTTATGTGGGTCCACAACTCTGCCACTCACAACTAGTCATGTTGACAAATTATGATAAAAGTTGTGGTCCTAATATTTTTGGCTTGATGAAGTACTAACAAGTTACATTTAATCTTAACATTTTAGGCAACCCCATTGGGTAGACAAGCTACACTTTAGGACCTCATAATGCAGGCAAGTCCCTACAAGTCTACAGCATTGAGGAACAGTACCACTATGCACTAACGCAACCTCTAATAATAATGAAGTTTTAGTAGGGCTAGATCTCGATTTAGCTAAACACAAACACTTAGAGACATAAGAGGTTATTTGGAACAACAAGGAATAATATGGAATCCACCAAAAAGAAATGAAAATAAAAACCTATTTGAAATTTTAGGCGAAAAGCATTGTCATTTTTAGGCTATCTCATTTTAGTTAGCTATTTATTTTTACGCTTTACCCTATTCTGAAATCCTTGGTTAATCCTTGCCGTTACATCAGAAACGGAAAACGTAGTATCCTCTGCAGATATTAAAACCGCTTAACGCTGATTAAAATCTAAAATCTAATTTTAAAAAGTTTGTAGTAATTCACAATTAAAAAAGCTAACGTGGCAAACTAAAGAATAAATAAATAAACTAATTAANTTTTTTTTTTTTAATTTCTGGGTTTGTGTTCTTCTTGGATCTGAGTTTGTGTTCTTGTTAAGACACTTAGATCTTAATTCCTATTATTTTTAGTTTTTAATTCTATTTTTAACTTTTTTTTATTTAGTTAAAATTAATAAATTAATTTTTTTAATTTAAATGCTGACGTGGCATTTTTTATTATTAATTTAAGCCACGTGGACATTAATTAGGTATTATTTATTCTGTCGTTTGCCACGTCAGCTTTTTCCGTTTCTGATGTAACGGCAAGGATTAAAACGGAAGCGTTTTTCAGAATAGGGACTAAAAGCGGTAAAAATAAAATTTAGGGACTAAAATGAGAATAGCCTAAAAATGTAGGGACTAAAATGTGCTTTTCGCCTAAAAATTTCAAATAGGTTTTTATTTTTCATTTCTTTTTGGTGGATTCCATATTATTCCTTGTTGTTCCAAATAACCTCTTATGTCTCTAAGTGTTTGTGTTTAGCTAAATCGAGATCTAGCCCTACTAAAACTTCATTATTATTAGAGGTTGCGTTAGTGCATAGTGGTACTGTTCCTCAATGCTGTAGACTTGTAGGGACTTTGCCTGCATTATGAGGTCCTAAAGTGTAGCTTGTCTACCCAATGGGGTTGCCTAAAATGTTAAGATTAAATGTAACTTGTTAGTACTTCATCAAGCCAAAAATATTAGGACCACAACTTTTATCATAATTTGTCAACATGACTAGTTGTGAGTGGCAGAGTTGTGGACCCACATAGACTCACTACTTTTATTTCATCACTCACAACTTATCACGTGGGTAAGTTGTAGTAAAGTTATGGTTTTAGAATTACCCTTATTACGTTGTTAGTGGTTATTGTTGAACTTTTTTTTTTTTTTTGAGAAAGGGTTATTGTTGAACTTAAAGTCTCTAAAACAAAGTCCAAAACTTTTGAGAGAGAGAGAGAGAGAGAGAGAGAGAGAGAGAGAGAGAGAGAGGTTTGAAGGAAATATGAGGGAAAGGAAAGTAAATTGAGCGTTTGGTTGAGATAAATAATGACAATGGAAAGTTAAAGGAAGGGATTTGTTTTTTGCCCTTGCCTAGCCATTGCAAAACATGTGGCTTCGGGTAAAAAAATGAGTCATTTAAATCGAGTTAGAATTGGATTGGGTCAATCGGGTTGTGGGTCGGGTTGACCGATATTCGTCATATGAATTTTTTTTTTTATAAGAAAAACATGTATTTGTCATTTGGTAAGTCATGCATTAACTTACTTGGTATGAAATGCATTTTTTGAGTTCACCGCCCATATCAAGAAAGAACTTAACTCAATAAATTGATGCTTTTTCAATAATTACAAAATTATATAAATCCCAACATTACTAACTGAAGTAAAATAATATAGACACAAAGAAGTCTAGTCTACCTTTTGATAATTTAATTAATACAAACACATAAGTTTCACTTTTACACAATATTAACATCTCAAAACTTAAAATAGAATTACAAATGCGCTATCGAACAAAAAATTTAAAAAAGAATAAAAGCATACAAGACAATCTTGAAAACAAATTTTATAATCTAATATCTTTAAAAATAATCTAATAGTTGTTACCAATCTAAAAATTTATAAATTAAGGTTACAAATGAAACAAACACTTTTAGGATCCAAAACCCAACAAAAACACCAATCAAAACCACAAAAGAAAAAAAGAAAAAAAGAAAAAGACAAATCACATCAAAATCCAAACTTTCTCTCCCTAATATCCAAACAAAGAAAGGGTATCTACAACATTTTTAACTAAACCAAAATCAAAATGATATTAAAGCTATATGAAATAGAATTTGTAATAATTAATTACTCGATTAATTGGCAAATGAATTTAAATACATAGCCAAGGGAGTGTGAGTGTGTTATGATATAAAGCCAAATTCTCACTTTCAAATCAACTAAATACTAACCCAAACTAGATTTATTATTATTAATCCAAACTAAATTAAACCAAATTCAAAAGAGGGGACAAAACACTAAAATGCATCAGCACAAAGGAAAAATGTTAGAAAGAATAAGTAATTCACCACAAAGGTGTCAAAAACAATAATAAATCCACCAAAATAAAAGAAGAAAATCGAATAGAGAGAGAGAGAGTAGTCACCTTTTTGTTGCAGGGAGAACATGAAATATATGAATGGGAGAGAGGCGCAAAGGAAATAATAGGAAATTTACAGAAAATTGGATGGGGAGAAAAAAAGAAAAAAGAAAGAGAGATGAAAGCGTTTGGAACAATACTGTAAGGTGAAGAAGAATTATAGAGAAGAAAAATAGTTAAAGAAATGGAGAAAGGTGAGAACAATTATTATATTAGTGATAATGCAATAGACTTTGACAGAAACCGAATAAGCTCGTTATAAACTTATAACGGGCCTACAAACATGCAAAAACAAACGCTTTTAATATTTTACTAGCATTTGAGCACGCGTGTGAGTCTTCTATTTTTTTGGTTAAAGATTAATAATTTGTATTTATTATAATTTGGGATTTTTACTTTTTCCAAAAAAAAAAAAAAAAAAAAAACAAACAAACATGGGGTGAGTTTTGTAAATTTGAGAAGTTTTAAAACTAACAAAAGAGTGATCCTATTTTGTAGGGAGTTAGTGAGTAGAAGTAGGAATTTAAATCAACGTAAAAGTAGGAGTTTATTAGAAGCATGAAGGCATTTCAACGTAAAAGTAGAAATTTATTATTTTTATCAATTTACTATTTTAACCTAATTTTTAAGTTTTAGGTAGGGGTATTTTTTACAAAAAAAATAAATAAATAACTAACTTTCTTTTGCCAATTTACTATTCTAAACCTATTTTTAAGTTGTTAGTTAATTAATTTAGGGGTATTTTTTACAGGAAAAAAATCAATAACTAACTTTTTGAATTCTCTTAATATATACAGATTAAGAGTATTTTTGACAGAAAAAAAACAATAACTAACTTTTTGAATCCTTTTAATATATACAAATTAAGGGTAAATTGTAAAATACATCTTTAAAATTTGGAGTTGTTTAGCTTTTACCTTCGAAATTTCAAATTTTGAATTTTAAATGGAAAGCATTTAGATAAGCTAGCCCAATGTATTGCATTGGTCTAATGAAAAAAAAAAAATGAAATGTCATCTTTATTATTTCATATAAATTAAATAAAATTTAAAATTTATGAAAAATAAAATTTGTGCTCTAAATTTTTAAAAATTATACCAAAAAACAAAAAAAACACACACACAAGTTGAATAATAGTTGGACAAAGTGTAAATATAAAATTGGTTGTAATTTAAGACTATTCAATATATTTTTTATTGGAGGTAAATTTTGACAAATCTATCATTAGATTACATTTTCCTCTTATATTCTATATACTTGTAAAAATTTTTAAAAATTAAATATTAATAATTATGTCATTAAAAAATTATTTAAATGATAATTTTTTGTAATTTATTTAAAATTATAATATTAATAATATTCGATTAATACAAAATTTAATATATATAATAAAAGTGAATATGTAATTTAACAGTTAACTTTTCGAAATATATAATAATATTAATGATATTAACTAAGATTCCTACTAATTTTGTAACTAAACTTTAGAATCTTTTTTTGAAAGCAACTAATCTTTAGAATTTAAGGTGTGTTTGGTATGAAATTTTAAACAAATTTTTTTTATTTTTAAGCAATATTACCCATATTTTGACATACTTTTTTATTCGCCCATATTTTCAAAAAATACAGATAACTTTTTTTTTTTATAGGAAAAAATACAGATAACTTTACCAGGTCAATGTTACCAAACCGGCCTTAAATTGACAAATAGAACAAAAAATTTGGACGAAATGGGTAATTACCCATAATAAGCCAACTATATAGTTAGTTGGCCCGGTTTACAAACAATATAAATTAGTAACACCTCGAGTCTTAGAGACTCGAATTTTGTGCTCAGACCTCGACTTTTTGAGGCTCGGTTTCTGCTGTTTGACGTGGCGTGACTCCACGTGGCATCCACATAAAACTCGAGTTTCTAAAACTCGAGTTCCACGTAGACGCCACCTGGCGTTGACGTGGCGCCACCTGGACCTCGACTCTCTGAAAGTCGAGTTTTAATAGCATATTTTCAAATTAAACGCCTCTCACAGTCACTCTCCACTCTCCACTCTCACTGACCCTCTCTCGTCTTCTCTCACTCACCCTCTCTTAGTCGCGCAGCTCCCTCAGCCTCACCTCAGCCGCTCTCAGTCGCACCTCAGCCTCTCTCTCTCTCTCTCGCTCACTCACACAGCCCAACCTCTCTGGCCCCAGTTTGACGCACACTCTGAAATCTCACTGAACGTTCTCTCTCGCCGGCGACCTCACTTCCAGCGCCGATCTGCGTTGTCTTCAGCCTTTTCAATCTTCTCTCTCTGTCGAGGTTAGTGATTTTCTTTGCTTAATGTGGGTTTTTACTATTCCCTACAACCTGTATGTTGAAATGCTTCAATGGGTTTTCAAGACATTCTTGTCAATAGCTATACCAAAACTTTCTCTTAGGAACTATTGGTGCGTCCTTAATTATTTCATATGATCAAACAGTTTTTTTTTTTCCTCAACCTTTTTGTATGTTTCTCTCTTCACTGAATCTTTACTGTTTGGTTGCCGAGAAACCGTGGGGAAAATCAGATATAGTGTATACAATAATTTCACAGCTAAACTGAATCAGCTCTAAATCAAGAGTCATTACTACATGATTCTGCTATGAAACTCCAAATTAGGCTGGATAATTGAAAACTGATAATTACAAGTTTTTCATATAGTCTATTCTTTACCATGTGGCCTTTTATATATATATATATGTATAATCAAGTGGGGCATCTGAAGAAGAAAGAAGCATAAGTAGAACAATATGGATTAAAAGTCTCTACAATAGACCAAGCCAAAATCTTACAAAAGTTAGTATACAAAGAGAGAACCTGCGTATTTAAGTAAGGAATGTCCAGTGTTGAACTGAACCATTGAACACCAATCCAAAATAACATACGTGTAGGCCAAACATTTCGGGTGTCATAATTCATCTTAACTAGATAGACATCTAATTATTTGGCTGTGGCCTCCTGTCAACCATGAAAGAGAAGGGAAGGGCAAAAAGAAAATAATTGGCAGGAGGGGAGGAAGGTTAAAGATTGGACTGATTTTATTTATGCTAAGAAATTGAGATACCTAGTGTATAAATCACTTTATTTCAAGAAACAAGTGTTTACCATGTTAACAATATCTGCTCAACTTAGTCGTTTAAAAAGGTGTGGAAACTTTTATGGGAAAATTCAGGAGTCATATAATGCTTTTACGTAATATGACATTGTGGATACCTGGATGGTGCCATTACTTTAAACCACATAGAATTTATTCATGCAGTCTTGTGACTTATCAAATTGATGTGCATAATATGGTTTTAGGTCTTTCAATGCACATCTAATATGTGCATTTCATATAAAATTTGTCTTCCTACTCTGAAGGTACATGGTCCTTACATCAAAGAACCTCGATCACACTTATATAACGCCCAATTATCAAATTACTGGTACACAAAAATCTTCCTAGTTTTCCCTTCAATTAGCCAATGAACTTCATCTGCATTTTACACTAGTACTCAAGTCAATACAATTGAACTTTCTCAATCATCCTTAATATTCTGGCAATGGATATTTGATATGCATTAACATTGCCAATGTACATACCACATTTATCTCCCTAAACCCTTTGCACATCCTCCAGCTCTTCCTTCTA